>NC_068549.1:14964484-15071984 GCF_026212275.2 Microplitis demolitor | reverse complement strand
ATGCCGATAATAGGATTTTTTATGGTATAATGAATACTTGGAAAGTTAATTCAACAGAAATCAAAATGTATATAGTATTACCTAGCAATAGTCTGATAGAAAAAGGTGGTTTCTCTGGTATATTGACTGTGAGACAAATCGTGATTAAAATGTAATAAAAGAACCAAATTCGATGATTGATAATACACGGTGAAAAAAAAAATGCTAACTATTACTTATCTTGAAATAGGGAATGATTATCATATTGCATAAGATAATAACCCGGGTCAAAAATAAAACTTGATTCAGGTGCGCTTCACCTTATTCTCTTTTGAAGTTATCGATTTGTCGACGATTTTTCGATAAGATCTCGACTTCCTCGATTTAAATTAAATTTTTGTAAACTTTTAGAACTTTTTTTCATCTTAATTTGAACTTGTTCGTCTTTTCTTCGAGCATAATAGTCACTCTCCTTACTTTTGACTTGCCGAACCAAGTCAAAAGCAAGCAATATTTTTTAGCGTAGAATGTGTTTTTTGAACTGTTCAAAAGTTATTGGAGCTGGAAGTCAAAATTATAGTAAATTTCGATATCTTATTACTTTTCCGGTAAAACTATCAGATTTAGCACAAAGTGTCAAAGACTCTTACTGTAGATAATTTTATTCTCTACAAATTATTTTCAATAAAGTTTTTTCAAATTCCACATTGTTATCTAGTTATTTTCATTTTAATGTCAAGCTCTTAAAAAAAGTAGTGTTGTGATCGATATCAAGAGCTTGACATTAAAATGGATATAACTAGAAAGTTATGTAGAATTTAAAAGAAACTTTATCGTAGAAAATTTGTAAGGAATAAAATTGTCTACAAAAAAGATTCCATGACATTTTGTGATAAGTCCGATAATTTCGCTGGAAAAGTAAAAAGATCTCGAAATTCTCTATAACTTTGACTTTTAGCTCCAATAACTTTTGAACATATGGATTTATCAAAAAGTGATAAGAGACTTTCTTTGTAGAGCATTCAATTTCCTACAAATATATGTTTGCAGATTTTTCCTACGTTGCATCGTTAGCTAGTTATATAAAAATCAGAAGACACAAAAAAAATTTTTTGCCATGTTATTCTTATGGAAAATAGAAAAGTGTGGTGTGTAAGCTCTTAATGTTAATATTAAAAGCTCTAATTTTCACAGGTGTATTTTTATATCACAATGAAACTGTTGAACCTGCTTCCGAGAAAAAAAAAACATTCGTTTTTTTTTTTTTTAAACACTTTGATAAATATACATTTTTAACTCTCTTCGACTAACTAGGGCATATTATAGCAAAATTATTTTAAAATTCCACTTATCGAAATTGCATATAGAGTACTCTAATTATTTAACATTTTACTATTTTTTATTCAGAATGTACTGAGAATGATTAAATCTAATATTTTTACGATAAAATTTTAAATCAAAATTTTATCAAACACAAAATATCATTGTTAATATTGTAAAATTAACTTAATTGAAAGAATCACTATTTTTATAAAGAAAAGATAAAGTTTTTTTAAATTTTAATAAAATTTAAATTTCACGCGCACATATTTTAATGATTTATCGTTTTGCGCATGTTAGTCACTCAGATGCATGTATACTTTTCTCAATAGTTAAGCATCCGGTGATTGAGTATAGTGTAGAGTGTAGAGTAGTCGTCTTAAAACTTACTGTGAGACCATTCAAAGTTTTGTGCTACTAAACGTGTATATTGGTTTATATTCAATCGCCATTATATAATTTTGCAATAGATTTTATTTAAAACTTTTAATTGTCACAATTTATGTGATAAGTGAACAAACAAGATATATCAGGTATTATAATTATTAAGGTAGGATTTAAGGCTGATCAAAGTATCTTAAAAAATTTTTTAATTCTTACAAAACGGATAAAAATAGTAAAAAAGAGTACAAAAAAGAAAGAATATTTATATTATTAGAAAAATTTTAATAATCAGTGAAAAAACTATTTTTATTATTTTATGTTTCAAAAATTCTTTTTAATTTTTTATTTTGAGAATTTAAAGTGGAAACAATTTTTTTATATTTGTCATAGTTGTATAATTTTATCTTTCAAACATCTAAAAAACATTTTTATGCACCATAAAATTTTTCAAAAGAACTAAATATTGACATACACTCGTTGTCATTAATACCTGACCTCCCAATCTATATTCAAAACCAGACAGGGGGCCAAACATTGATTACGACGAGTGTACTTGCAGTTCAATGGAAAAAAAATTATGATCAAGTTTTAACATTTGTTTTAAAGACAGTAATTAAAAAAAGTATTGCGTTTACTCTTATAACTGTACTAAGTTTTTTAAGGCTATGTTTTTAGACTGTCTGAGTGAGAATTTAAGAGGGGTTGATGATTCATAACATGCTTTCAATTTGCGAAGGAATTCGTTGCAAAGTAGTTGTATATTTATCGTTGAAGAATGTCTTAAATAAAATTTACTTAATTTTTTTCCTTCTATAAGACTAGAACTAATTTTAACATGGGTTCAAAAAATTATTTAATCATTTTTGTTTTCTTTCGTGCTTGGATTTTAATTTTAACCCCAAATTAACATCTCTTTTTTGCACATTTTGCATTTAATTTTGTATACTTTTTATGATTTACATCATTAAAAGTAATAAATAGTACAATTATTAATATAATAATAAATTATAATAATAGTACATTTATTAATATAATATATAAATAATACATTTTTTTTATTGATAAAATTTTAATTAACAATTAGTCTTAAACAAACTTTCGATCATTGTTAAATAAGATTTATTTTTTTACACCAACTGACTATACTGATAACTTGAACTTTACAGTAAAGTTAGCAAACATCCGACAATTTCTAAAACTTTAAAATAATAAAATAAAATTTTTTTAACAAAGCAATTAAAAAATGGATTTTTAGAAAATCCTAAAATCAGTACATGCATTTTTTTTTTATTTTATCAACTTAATTATTTCATTTTTTGAATGTAATTTAAAAATTATCTTATGTCTGCTACATTTACACCCATAATATTATCAATACATCATAACCTTTAAAAAGTTTCATGTGTACAACAACAAAATTTTGTACAATACTTTAATAATATCAAAAAAACTTTTTCACGAAGAAAATATTATCAATAATTACTCATAATTAAAACTTGCTACTTTATTTGTTAGTTTACTCTAATATATGCTTTTATGATTTATTTTATTTTAAATTTGTTGCTCGAAAAATCTTTTTTACAATATATTTGTGTAAATAATAATAATTTAAGTATTAAATATTTTAGTAGATTATTTTAAACTGATATTAATTCAGCAAAGATCGATGTACTGAGTAAAAAAGGAGAATTTACGACTTATGTTAAGTTAGTAACCTAACACGATTTCATCCATTCTGCATGACGGCTTGATACGCCCATTCCTCTTGGTAGCAACGTCGCTCATGCGCGCATCCGTCAATGTTACTAGTCTTAGCTAGCTTTTCTTACTTTTACCATATTATTCTCGTTCACACTCGACGCACTTTTCTTGGCAAGTGTCCCAAGTGCATTCCAACATATTAATGACAATTCGTTAGTTTTAGCCACTATTTCATTTATTTTGACTAAAATTATTTTTTTTTTTTGTTATTTTATGAGAAATATTAAAGCGATATGAAATTAAAGTCTTGTATTTTATATTTAAATTTTTAATGTATTTTTTGTCAAATTTCATTATCTCTTTATGAAGAGTAATTTTGAATAATACAGTCTTTATAGACAGATAAGTCTATATATATATATATATATATATATATATATATATATATATATATATATATAAATATATATATTTTTTTTTTTTTTTTTTTCAGGGCAACAACAGAATTTGATAAATGTGGACAATGTAGGTGATAGCGACGAGTCAGATGATGAATGGAACTTCTATAGAATCGAACCAAGTAAAGATACGGAAAATTCTTTGCAACCCAAAGTGTCATCAGTGGTTACTGGAGCTGGTGAAATCATAGAACCCGAAGTTATCGGAAATAATAAAGATCTATGTGACCAAAACCCCATAGATAGTGAGAGAGCAATAAACTCACTTCCGCCTGTTAAAACTAAGGTACTTTTATTTAAATATAAAAAACTTATTGTTTTTGTTTTTTATTTAAATATGTATTTTTTATTTTTCAGATAAACAAAAATATCGAAACATCATTACTTTCCGCAGCTCTAAACACTAATTCTGAAGAAATGGACTTTTCATTAAATCCAAACGCTGCAGAATTTGTACCAGTATCATCACCTTCTTTGATTCCAACACGATTTATGGATATGCCTATATCTGGCTCACCATTGAAACAGACATCAATGATGGACGATATTCGTTTACCAAGCCCGAAAGAATTTAAAGAAGAAGCAAGTCATCGCCCTCATGAAGTTGAAGAAGAGAAAGACGAAAATATGTCATTAAACGGCAATGCTTTAATTCGTGAAAATATCGAGGAGTGTGATGAGAAACCTAAAGTTACTTTGAATTTGGATGAATCAGAAATTTCATCCACAAGAGCAGAATTTGGCGACGAATCAAATATCAGCTTTCTTACCACCGATTTTCAAAGAACAAGTGGTCTTGACGGATCCTTCACCGATACATGTAGTGGTTCCGAAAATGATCCAATGGTTATGTCTGTTGGTCCAGATGGATTCAATCTATTTAGAAATCCTGTTGATTTAAATGCTATCCATGACCTTAACGAATCTGATTTGTGCGATATCAATTCTTTTAGTGAAGAAAAAGAACAGACTCTTATACCATCAGATATCCATCCGAAACAATTAGATCTAATGTCTTCAGAGACTAATCACTTGTTAGACTCAGAAAATCTTTCAGATCATGAAGATCCTAATAATAAAATATTTACATCATCAACTGCTTCTACTGATAAGGAAGATGAAATCACATCACAAATTGCCGTTATGAATTTAAAAAACGAGCAGTTGTCTGAAGTGTGTTTAGAAAAGACAAATGATTTTATGGATATTACTGACAATCTTGAAGATATTAACAAAAATCAGGAAAATTTTTTACTTTCCAAACAGCAGCTTGAGTCTCAACAATGTGTAACTTTAGAAGATGCTGAAATTCATACATTATCACAAAATCAGTCTGAGTCACCATTAGAACAATCTTTTACTTCCTCCTGTGAATATAAAAAATTAGAAGATAATGAAGAGGTTGATTCAACAAACCAATGTAAAGAAAATCCTTTCTCTGGCCCAGAAACACTAGTTTCCCATGATTCTGTGGATATTAAGATTATTACGGAGCAAGAAAATGCTTACAATGATGTACATACAATGGAAGACGAAGATCAAGCACAAAATATCTATAAAGAGAGAGACAACGAACTCGTTATTCCAATATTGAATGTTTCAGAAAGCAATACATCTACTGATGCTGAAACTGCAATAGTTGAAGATTTAAAAAATTCACTTAATGAAAAAGAAATTGAAAATGTAATAGCTAGTTCAGAAAAATCGATGAAACTTTCAGAGTCACTTCAAGAATTCACTGGCTTAGAAAAAGAACTTAATCCTATTGGAAGCAATGAAGATACTGTAAAAAGTAATTCTGAAGAACATTTCGAAAAACCAGAGCTACAAAATATTCCTACAGAAAATGTGGTTATTGACAATTTAAATGAAGGTGTAGATAAAATAACAACAACTGAACCATTGGCGGAAAAAACAAAAGTTTCAGCTGTTGCCTCAAAAAATATTACAACTGTTACTACGAAATCAAAGTCTAATAAGCCAACATCAAAAACTGCTACAAAAACACCAACAATAAAATCATCTACAAAATTGACGCCTACTGCTCTGTCAAAGACATCAGGAAGCGTTGGATCTCGTTCTACTGTTTTATCTACTGCTACAAAAAAAGTAACAGTAACTAATGCTGCTACAAATCCAACATCTACCGATAGTTTAAAAATGTTAACGTTAAGTAAACCTTTATCAAAATCTGGAACCAAGTCCATTTCTCGACCAACTTCTGTATCTCAATCGAAACCTCCTATTACTCAAAGCTCATCAACTACTACTGTAGAAAAAAAATCTACTGTTACAACTAATGGAGATCCGAAGACAACTGCAATCTCTTCGAAGCCTTTAGTCAAGTCATCAATATCTTCTACTCGTTTTACTACGACAACAAAATTAAAGTCTTCTGTAGGAACCACTGGATCTAAACCAGTATCAAAAACTGCTGCGGATATAAAGTCTACTGGAATCACTTCAAGACCTAAAACGGCTCCTTCTGCTGTTCTTAAAAATCGTATATTAAATTCGGCAAAACCAGCAGTTTTCGATAAAAATACTAAAGAAACCGCTAATAAGCAAATATCAAGTCGCATAACATCCACTACAAGTTTAAAAACAAATAGTACAACCGCTAATTCCACAACTACGACAGTATCGACAACAGCGAGACGCAGTGCTGTTCCAGCTACCAAACAGCTGTCATCCACTCGCACGACTGCTAAGAATGCTAAAACATCAACTAAGACGAATACTTCGAAAATTCAACCATCGAATAACATCAATGAGATTAAAAATAATAAAATTATAGCAGCACCTACAGCAACGATTACAAATATTGAAAATGTACCGGAAAAGGATTCGTCACATACACCTACTATAGAAAATCAACAAATGATTCCTGATGAATTATAGTAATTCAATAAATGAGCAATTTGTGATCAAGTTACTCATAAATAACTGACAGCAATAATGGGGAACAATGACATGATTGTTTAGTTTTTTCGTTGGCTTCCTGATATTCATTTTTATAATATTTTTATTTATAACTTAAACTTCCAAAAAGTTTTATACTCTTCATGTGTTCTCTCTCTCTCTCTCTCTCTCTCTCTCTTTCTTAATCATCATTATAAAAATTGTCCATGAAACAATTGCTTCATTTTATTTATAAAATTACAATAACGTTATAAGTTAGACAATAAAAAAAAAAAAAAATGAATACTTAGCTCACTTTTTTTTTTTATTCTTTACTATTATAGTGTATCGAAAAATTCGAGAAAGCGAAAGTAAGTGAAAAAAATAAAAATAATTGAAAACTCAGATATTTCTGTTATGTACATATCTACCATATTTTGAAATAATTAATATACATTTTAAAATGAAATGAAAATATCCTCAATAAGCAACGAAATAATCTCAGAGTTATAGCTCTTGCTTATGATTTTGACTATTTTGCTTTTTTTATTACTTATATATGCAAGTATACTGAGCTCTAAAAAATTTAGAATGAATGATTAAAAAAATGTTTACTTATAAACACAAATGATAACGATAATTTGATTAAAAAAATAATAAACTACAAACACAATTAAATAAATAGTAAAAAACATAAGCCAGATTTTTATATTTAAAATTTTGATAACTATTGTAAGATAAGCCAAATTTTCCAATTCTTAATTTCCTTGGGTAATTTTAGCCACTACTATTATATCTATAATTTAGCTAGGTTTAGAATTGAGAAATAGGGTTTAAATAAATTATCATTATTGTACTTTTTGTGAGTTTTAAAAGAAAAAAAAAAAAAAAAAAAAAAAAAAAAAAAAAAAAACAGTTTGTAAAAGTATTCATATTATAAAAACGATAAACTATAGATGGAGTAAAGGAAAACCAAATTATAAAACAAAACTGTGTGTCCTCACATTTACAAACTATAGTCTATTTTATAAAAGCCGCTTTTTTTCTAATCTTAATGATACTTCATTACTATTTCTAAACTATTTTAAAATAATATAAATTGAATAAAATTTATACAAAAAAAATTAGTAAATCAATGTTTTTTTAACGTTTTATTTGGATGTTAATTTTATTTTCATAACATCAATATATTGATAGTACACATTTAAATTCTTTTATAGGTACGAACAGCTTTAACTCCATGTTTATTCTCCGATAAATGCTGAAATAATTGATAAAATTAATAATTTTAGTTATGTTTTCAATGAGGAGTTATAGATCGGAATAATCTATAATTTTGAATTTATGTCTACTTACAACAGTAATACCAGTATCCGTAAACTCATATACACGAATTGATTTATTACCATCAGGAAGATCTGATACAGTTATAAATTTATTTCCATCTCGTGTAGTTACACTCTGCAAGAAATTCGAAAATTTTTTTACGATTATAAAAATCTTTGTGCGATCAATTATTGGAAAAATAAGATCAATCATAAATAATTATTTTTTCATGATACCAGCATCGAAACTTGAAGTTTCAGTGTCTCTACAGCCAGTCAAAACAAGCTAATTTCAAGCCGATGCTGCAAACAATTACTAGCGAATTCATAATTCACAAATACCTTCATACAGCAGGCAGAAACAATTGTGTTTATCTTATTTACTATTTAACAAGTGACTGTCAATCACAGATTTCTCACTCTCTAACAGTTCTCTGCATCATCGGTTTGAAATAAACTTGTTTCTTACCCCTGCTTAAAAGAAACGATTCGAGACGACTGAGTCTTGAAATTCCGATGCAAGTAATCATTAAAAATATGGCGTGTAACAGGATGAAACACAATTTCAGACTGCGAGTGATGTCAGCCAACTTCACTTTAGTCTAAAATCGTATTGTTTCATCCCTTGTCACACAATATACTATATAGTTAAAAAAAAATCAAATAAACGAATAAATAAAAACTTACTTTAAGAGTTAGACCGTGAGGCATAGTTTCGTCGTATGGAGTTCCTAAGGTAAATTTAGTGGTTGAACTTTTACCTTCATTGGATACGGTAATAATCCAGTGATCACCACTTTGACTGATTTCTAAAGTTGGTTTTCCTTGACTGAAAGCTTTTGAAGCTTCTTGGTTTTCAACTCCACCAACTGTTTTAAGGTACGCTTCCAAACCCTCACTCGATTCATGCTCGAATTTTCCAATAATGTGTACCATAGTTAATGTATTAGATAAAGTCTTCAAGAGTGAATCTGAATATACTGATGCCACTGCAGTCGTGCCAAGCATTTATAAATGGAAGGAGCAGTTTCTTTTATCCCCTCAAAATAATTTAAAGGAACAAATTATATTACGGCTGTATGAGAGGAGGCTGATTTTTAGATTAATCTGTCCCCACTACTATATTATACTAAAAGAGTGTAAGTGAACTATGCACATTATACTCATCACTTCCCTCTGCTTATCTTTCTCTCCATCTTATTTTTCTTAGTTTAAATAATATACATTAATTATAATTAATATATTAGAACACTTTAATAGCAATTAACAATAAGCTAGTGAACATTAGAATAAATAAGCGAAGTAACAAAAAATTAGTTGAGTACCATTAATTTAAAATTTTTCGGGAGTTTTTTTTATTAAAGTTAGATAATTACTAAATAACACGAATTAGTAAGAAAAAAAAAATAACAGTATGATATCTTTTATGATAATTTCAGATTAATATAAAATTATCAGAATAGTTCCAAACTTTTTTATCGAATCTTCAACGTAATCTTAAAAGTTATCTAACATATTTTTAGAGAAAAAAAACAGTTTAAAATTGAAATTATTTTTTGGCAGCTAAAAAAATAAGTAAAAGAAAAAAATGTGTTTTAATCGTCTCGTTTTATTTAAAAAAATGTTTAAGTGTATAATCTAACAGTCACTTTTTCAACTCTATAAAGAACTAAGTATTGTATAAATTTACTCTTTTATTCACTTCCATGCCATTATTGTAACCAAGTAGTGAAATTCATAAATTAATGATGAATTGAATGTTTGACAATCATGTGAGAGCATGTTTTTGTATGACATGAATAAGCTTATTACGATTGAAAGAGTTATTTTGTTTAACAACGACATAATCATTAATAAAGTAAATTACTCAACAGTCAATTCTTTTAGTCTAAGGTTCAAGCACCAAAATGTAAGCTACATGTATAAAAAATCAATAATTATTTAATTTTTTTACCTTTCATTGGGACGAATTAAAAATATTTATGACTGATATTGATTATCTAAAAAGTTGAAGATTTTGGTTTGATAAATAATGAATTTTGTACTTTAAATCTATGATAACACGTGATAATAAGTTAAGTGGTTCTAATGAAAGAAAAGAAGCTTACAAAAATATAGAGCATTAAATAGATAATTCATATTTGATAATAAAGGTTTTTATTTTTAACTATCACGGGTCTATAAATTGCTATTAATTTCAGCGTAAGTCACTTGATAAACTCAATCATTGTATTATTAATTTATAACTTAAAATACAATATTATATAAGTTCTTTTATTTACATATACACTTATTCATCCATAAAAATAAATAAAAAATTCATTAAGTAAATTTAATAAATTAAGTACATTATAATATATTGGTTTACTATGACTCAATTGACTTTTGGATGTTTTTCTTTGCAATTTCCTCTTTCACTTAAAGCAATTATAGATATAAAAAATAGTTTGTTTTCAATGTATATTAAAATTGCATGGAATATTGTTAATATTTAAATTAGAACGGTCTATAACTAAGCATAATAATTTTTTACTATATCTTCGTCATCTATAGCATCATGAATGTCCTTAGACATACAATATTTAAAGTTTGCATAAACAAAACAAAAGAGGTATAAATGCTCCAATAGCAACAAAGACAGGCAGCATTATTGAGGAATCATCAATCGAATATGGATCTGGTGTGCGAGGACCACTTGGATGTCTGGCTTTTATTGGTGATTCTTCTTCATCTTCTTGATTTCCATGGTATTCATCAGGTTCTGGAGGTATTGGACCCAATTTTGGTACATCTGTAATATACATATGCATAAAAAAAAATAGAAGACTTTTTTCTAAAAAATAAATGCAAGTATTCAGGCTGAAATTTAGGCTAAAATAGTAATTCAAACTATGTATAGAAGAGCAATTTGAGAATATGCGACTTTGTTTTACAATATTTCAAGCTATTTGACAAAAAAAAATTTCTAAAATGTAATAAATCAAAAACTGAGAATGAAATAAATCCCTAAATTTTTATTTTTGAACATAAGGTAAAAGACAGTAGAGTCGATTAGGGAACTAATACCCGATTACTCATGTATTTGTATATCTATATTTAGTATATACTGGCTGCGAACATCCGCTTCGCTGGGTATTGTTTTTTGGTAGTGTACTTATTAAGGTATTTAATTTTCTGAACTAATTCGGATCATATTCGTGTAATTAACAACTTTTGGATATATTGTAGAATTTTTCATAATCCCTGATTAAACAAAACGATTTGTGACGATTAAAAACGATTAAAAATTAAATCATCATTAATCGTCATGGATTTTCAGATTTAATCGTCCCAAATCATCAAAAGACGATTTATTATTTTACGATTAAAAACGATTAATGACGATTAAAATTTAAAATCGTCATGAATCGTCTTTAATCTTCTTTCGAAAAATCTAATCGTTTTTAATCCTCAATTGACGATTTAAAACGATTAAAACAGTTTTAATCGTCACAAATCGTTTTGTTAAATCAGGGAAGTTTCAAAATGTTTAAAACAATCCAAAGTGTTCTAGACCGATAAAATAATTTTGAACTAATTTAAAACATTCAAAGTAAAAGCCCCTATACCCGCTCACTTTTCATTGGAGTAAGATTAAATCACTCAATATCAATTAATAAATAAAAAGAAAAACCATATTTTTTATTATAGTTATTTTTTGAAGTTTCGAGTATTAGAATAAAATTTTAGTTTGATGAATAATGTTGATGATTAATAATTATTAATTTTTTAAATAAGGTCCTTGAGTGTACCCATAGTCGCTCACTAAAAGTTGTGATGTACCATTACTTGATCAACACATGACCCCATAGTCGCTCAAAGACAATATCAATCAAACTATCATAAGTTTATTGTTTTAGAAAATAATTTATAAATTATATTACTTTATTCTTTCATAATATAAAATTTCATGAATTTTAAAAATGTATCTCATGAGATATAGTTATAACAATTCTTAAAAAATTTGACGTAACCTAAGTTTAATTTAACGAATGAACGTTAAAGTAAAAAATGCCCGGCTAAGCGCGATTTGAAAACAGTCATTTAATTTAAATTTATTATCTATTATAAAATAATTTGATACATCATGTTTTAACATATTTAGATTCACAAATTACTATTTATCAATAATAATATTTTTAATTGTAATTTTTTTTTATAAAAATTATAAAACAACGCCTTAAAGGGTAGACATCAGTGACCCATAATCCGATTACCCAGATCTATGTTTGCTCAGGATTCTTCTACTCAGAATCCCTTTACACAGAATTCTTTTACCCAGAATTTCTATTACCCATAAATTCTACGATCCAGAATATCTTTAACCCAGAAATTCGATTATACAGGGTTTCTTTCACCCTGGCATCCGTTAACACGGACTCCTTTTACCCAGATTTGATAAAATCGGTGACCCATAATCCGATTACCCAGAACTACGTTTGCCCATGATTCTTTCACCCAGAATCAGTTTACACAGAATTCTTTTACCCAAGATTTCTTTTCCCCAGAAAACCGATTAAACACGATTTCTTTTACCCAGATTTCCAATTTTTCAATTGGTAGTTCAAAAAAAATTCACTAGATGGCAAATAAATAACAATTTTTGAATGATTAAAAAAAAATAGTTAGCTATCAAAATCAAGTACGCGACTTGTTGAAATGCATTTATTTTTAAAGGGAAAACATTATTGCAAAATTAATAATAATAACAATAATAATAATAATAATAATAATAATAATAATAATAATAATAATAATAATAATAATAATAATAATAATAATAATAATGATAATAATGATAATAATGATAATAATAATAATAATAATAATAATAATAATAATAATAATAATAATAATAATAATAATAATAATAATAATAATAATAATAATAATAATAATAATAATAATAATAATAATCATAATCATAATCATAATCATAATAATAATAATAATAATAATAATAATAATAATAATAATAATAATAATAATAATAATAATAATAATAATAATAATAATAATGATAATAATAATAATAATAATAATAATAATAATAATAATAATAATAATAATCATCATCATAATAATAATAATAATAATAATAATAATAATAATAATAATAATAATAATAATAAGACACAACAATAAAATTTGCAAAGTAAATCTTATGCGGATTTTTTTATTCTCTGTTTTTTGCAGTGTAATATTGACTACAAAAGGAAGTTTTTATTAATAAACTTCCTTTTTGTTATTATAATTATTATTAAAATTAAATTATACGGTAACAAGTTTTAGGGATAAATATGGGCCACTCTTCGAAATATTTTCTATGTAATCTTGAAAAATTATAATAATACTCAATAAAAACATTTCAAAGTATAGCAGCAATCTAGCATGTTCATCTGATAATCGATAAGGTTCGTATAAAAAAGAATAGACCCAAGCTTGGCCAAGGCTTGGCGTAAAACATTATCTGCGGGGAAAGCTTGAAATCCAAGCTTGGCTCAAGCCTGTTTAAGCATCGAAATGAGAAAGCTTAAAATCTCTAACACTGAGCCAAGACTGCATCTAAGTATTAGAGAGCCAGTATTGTGCCAAGACTGTAGCTAAACAGTGAAGCACCTATACTTCTTTAAAAATAAATTTAAAATAAAATATATATATATCAGTATACAGCTTATTTCTTTTGCATTTGCTGGATCTTGAATCTTGTCCTTCATGGCTGATAGGCAAGTGTCCTTTACTAGATTGTTACGCTGAAGGTAAAGAAGCCTCTTTCATTAATAAATTTGAAATTAAATCCATGGAAAATCAATGAACAAATTTATTTACCACGCCTGGAGAATCGTACACCAACGTCCGAATTTGTAAAATTTGTCGTTTTTATTTAGATCGAACTTTTTAGATGTTTAATTAATTAATTATTTATTAATAGGGAAACAAATACAAATTAAAACATAACGATTAAATTAAAATGCAAATTTTTATTAATAATAATAAATTAAGAAAACAATGATTTTTCAATAATTAAACTTGATTTTGAAGTAGGTACCGTTCCCTTAAAAAATAAATGCATTTCAACAAGTCGTGTACTTGATTTCGATAGCTAATTATTTTTTTTTAATCATTCAAAAATTGATATTTATTTGCCATCTAGTGATTTTTTTTTGAACTACCAATTGAAAAATTGGAAATCTGGGTAAAAGAAATCTGTGTTAATGGATATTTGGGTAAAAGAAATCGTGTGTAATCGGTTTTCTGGGGAAAAGAAATCTTGGGTAAAAGAATTCTGTGTAAACTGATTCTGGGTGAAAGAATCCTGGGCAAACGTAGTTCTGGGTAATCGGATTATGGGTCACCGATTTTATCAAATCTGGGTAAAAGGAGTCTGTGTTAACGGATGCCAGGGTGAAAGAAACCCTGTATAATCGAATTTCTGGGTTAAAGATATTCTGGATCGTAGAATTTATGGGTAATAGAAATTCTGGGTAAAAGAATTCTGTGTAAAGGGATTCTGAGTAGAAGAATCCTGAGCAAACATAGATCTGGGTAATCGGATTATGGGTCACTGATGTCTACCCGCCTTAAACAGTTAAAGTGAGCGACTAATGGTACTGAGCGGGTACAGGGGCTTTACCTTACATAGATATCACAATTTTACAAAATGTTATCGGATTCCCAAAACAATCCAAAACATTTTAAACAAATTAGAATCATTTTTATGAGATTTAATCAAATAAGTGAAATTTGGAGCTTTCCAAATGATTTCCGAAATTTTTGGAACAATCCAGGAACACTCTAAACCGAATAGAATAATTTTTGAATAAATTTGAAAATTTAATGTATTTTGGAACTTTCCAGATCACCTTTAAAATTTATAAAACATTTCAGGACATTCTAGACCATTTGGGATTATTTTTTATTGATTTAAATTAACTAAGTGCAATTGAGAGCATTCCAAATGTGTCACGAAATTCTGAGAACAATCCAAAACATTCTATACTGATTGAAATAATTTTTGAATGATTTAAAAAATTTAAATATATTTCAGAACTCTCCAGATGATCCTAGAAATTTATAAAACAATCCAGAACATTCTATACTGGTTAAAATTATATTTGAATGATTTTAAAAATTTAAATATATTCTTTTTTAGAGCTTTTCTGATCAATTTCGAAATTTTTAGAAGAATCTAGAATATTCTAGATCAATAAGAATTATTTTAAATAATTTTAAGTATTTGGATACATTGCGAAATTTCTCAGATCATTCTTGATATTTTGAGAACAATCTAGAATATTCTGGACTAATTGCAGTTACACATTTTCGTAGTTCACTTCAAAAATTAAAAAATATTCTAAAACATTCTGGAAAAATCTGGAATATTCTAGAAAAGTTCTTAATATTGTCGCTTACAAACGCACGTAACGCCATTCAACACAATCTCGAGTTCATATGAGCCGTACAATGTGTTAAAAAAGGATTGAAGTATCCCATCACACATTTTACCACCCACATCCACCTACTTCCACCGATTGTAACTAAACTTCCTTACCCTTAAGAGCAGACCAAGGGCTATCTACCACTTGCAATCATGAGTGGGTGGCAGCGCGTGGTTATGGAGAAAAGGCTGGACATGCAAACATACACTTTCCTTTTTTTTATATGTATGTATATATTAGGGTGATTCAAAAAAATCGAATATTTTTTTCCTATTTAAATAACACGGGAAAAATTTTTTTTTTTAGCTTCAAGTATTGTTAACTCTTTACCAAATCAATAGATCGAATAGACTAATACATATTTGTGTAGGAAATCGAACGCTCTACAAAAAAGGTCTATTATCATTTTTTGATAAATCCATCTGTTCAAAAGTTATTAGAGCTCGAAGTAAAGTTGGAGATCTTTTTACTTTTCCGGTGAAACTATCAGATTTATCACCAAATGTTGTAAGGTCTTTTTTGTTGACAATTTTACTCTCTACAAATTATTACTACTAAAGTTTTTTCAAAATCCGCATTGTTTTCTATTTATTTTTATTTTAATTACAAGCTCTTGAAAGAGTGGTTCTGATCGATTTCAAGAGCTCGACATTAAAATGAGAATAACTAGAAAGCAATGCGGAATTTGAAAAAACTTGACTGATAATAATTTGTAGAGAATAAAATTGTCAACAAAAAAGACCTTATAACATTTGGTGATAAATCTGATAGTTTCACCGGAAAAGTAAAAAGATCTCCAACTTTACTTCGAGCTTTAATAACTTTTGAACAGATGGATTTATCAAAAAATGAAAATAGACCTTTTTTGTAGAGCTTCAATTTCCTACAAAAATATGTATTAGTCTATTCGATCTATTGATTTGGTAAAGAGTTAACAATACTTAAAGCTACAAAAAAAATTTTTCCCGTGTTATTTAAATTGAAAAATCGAATTTTTCAATGAGCTAGGCCTGTAATCGACATAGAATTTTTTTTATTGCGCGAAAAATTTTTTTTTGTCTTGACTTATGATTTTTTTCACATGCATTTAAAAAAAAAATGTTGATCCCAAATGACGCACCCTAATACATACATAGTAGGGCGTCCCAAAAAAAACAAATATTTTTTTTTTTGCTCTGACTTGACTTCGAAGTCCAAGAACTTTTGAACAGATGGATTTATCAAAAAATAATAAGAGACTTTTTTTTGTAGAGTGTTAAATTCCCTACAAAAATGTATACTTGACTTATTCGTACAATGAGCTATTGCCTAGGTAAAAAATTCAAAAAAAAAAAAAAAAAAAAATTTTTTTTCCCGTGTTATTTAAATGGGAAATCAAATTTTTCGATGCGTGGAGCCCTTAATTGACTTAGATTTTTTTTTTAAGCGGGAATATTTTTTTTTGTTTTATAAATAGTTAGTTTTTCAGGAAGGACAGAAAAAAAAAAATACCGCCTAAATATGAAACACCCTAAGCTGTTTGTATAAGGCCCTATACTTAAGTATAACACTTCTCATAGAACTCATTCATTCTTATAAAATCTCTACAGGAATTTATGAGAATCTATTGGATTCTATGAGATTTTCTAAACAGGGTAAGTACAATTTTTCCGATTGCATCTTATTGAGCCTCAATTAAAATTTTCAAGCTTTGGAAATGTTATTTGTTTCAATTAAAAATGTCTAACTGAATCCCATAAAGTGAGTAGGGTTTTTTAATCAGGGTATAAATTAATGATATGAACTTCATGAGCAGGAAACAGTTTAAATATATCGCACATTACATCAACATAATTTTTAATAATCAGCCAGTATGTTATTAATTTAATAACAGTATCTTAATTCATCTTAATAAATTGAAATGACTTCATTTTGTGCTGTTATCTGTGCAAGCTTAACTGTTATATTGATATTAGGATTCGGCTTGTGCTTACAAATGTTAAATTCACTTTTGCAACATAATCGTTGAGTGTAACTTTTCTTATTGTATTAAAAAAAATTGTAATAAAATGAAATACCATCGATAACTCCTTTGATTACAGCTATTGCATTTATTTTAGGATTATCTCGATAGCCCTGAAAAAAAAAAAATATCGAAATTATATATTGATATAATCAGATCTGAACAAGAATAAAGTAATGCAAAACATTGCCGCAACATTATATATATAGCGTTACTAATGCAAAAAAAGCGAATCTTAAAATATACACCCTCTGCCCCTCTGGCCCATGTAACAATTTCAGTACAAGTCGATGGTCAAAGCACTTTTCTCAAGGATCTTTTGATAAATTCTGCATAGGCTTGCTCACAGCATTATAAAGGTGAATCACAATAATTGTTAGCTCTCAAAATTTTCAATTTTTGTTTAATGTTTTAAAAAAGACTATTCATGACGCAATTGTACGTTATTCTATTGATTTAAAGAATACAGGTAAGATTGCAGGAATTGATAAAGTTAATAAAGTTAAGTATAAAAATGAAGCTCAAGTAATTAATTAACTTATTTATTTCAGCTTGGACTATATCATTATCTGACAAATTAAGAAGCTTGGATCACGATCATTCTTACGTACTGTCTTTGGAAGTTTTTAAACGCCATCTGAATTGTGTAATTGGAAAAAAACTGCGGCTATCTTCCAAAAATATAAGCTTAATAAGGATTAAGAAACGATCCAAAATCATTGTCAGTAACTTGAAGAATGTGGTCAAAGACTAGCAGCAATCCAAGCAGCATTCTAATGGTTTGTATGATATAAGTAGCTTTGGTAACACTGCATGTGAGTTAATAAAACGCATGAGTGAAAATATAAAAGGTCCAATAACAAAAGACAAGTATTCACCACAACTGCGATCTTTCGCTTTAACATAACGCTTTTATTCACCTCGAGCGTATGGTATTATTCGCGAATCGTTGTCAAATGCTTTACCTCACTCCAGTCATCTTCATACTGACTATCTTATAATAACTATACTATTTTTCCGATTGGAAACTAAGCAAATCAACTCTGAAATTAAGTAAATTTCACTGTGCTTTTCAGTATTATTTGTTAATTCGTTAATTTTGATTAAAAGAAAGAAAGATTAACTTGCACCTCTTAGTAGTTCTTTAAAGGGATTGTACATTTATTTAATCTAGTGAATATATTTTTAACTTCCCGCTAAGAAAATCGACGATTTTCAAAAATTTCGGGAAGTTATTGTTTTCACCCCGATTTTCGAAAATCGAGTTTTCATCAGATGTCGACGTTTTGAGGTCCGAGGAAGCTATTCTGACTATTTTCAGAATGATGTCCGTGTGTGTAAAAATGTCCGTGACGCGTTTTATTGAGTACTAGAGCTGATTAGATTTTGAAGTCGATCGTATAAGTCGTTTTTGAGAAATCAATAAAAAACTATAAAAAAAATTTTTTTTTTTTTTCGTAATTCGCCAATATTTTCGAGTCTATTCGATCAAATAATCTGAAATTTTCAGGAAAGTTGATGGCCAACAAGCTCTTTCGATTGCTACCTCAAACATCAAAATCGATTGATTAGTTCAAAAGATATCGGCGTTGAAAAGTTAAAAAAATAACATTTCATGTTTTTTTTTCCGGATAAATCATAATATAACGTACTAAAATGTGGCTGATATCATACCAACTCATCTTTTTTATGGTTTCTTTGGATCATATAATGTCATCGAACTTGGTTTTTAGTTTAAATCATATTGTCAACAAAAAAATCGATAAAACGTAGTTTTTAATATTTTTATTGGATATTTCATATTTTATTGTTTCTTACATGAGTCAGAACTTATTTAAATCTTGATTTTGATCCCTGACATTGATTTCTGCCTCAATACACTTATTTTACTGAACAAAATCAGGAACTAAATTTTAAAAACCGCTTCATTGATGATTTTCGATTCTTAAATTTTCAAACTTCAGCATAACAGGTAATTTGTTAGAGCTTGAAAAGATCGTAAAAAAACAATTGCATGTGATAGCATTTTCGAGCTCGAAAATATATCTACACTAATGTTTTCAAGCTCTTTGAGGTCGAAAACAGCGGGAAGTTTTAGGGCTGGCCTGCAGGGTCAACCGACGCCCAGATTTTTTTTCATATTTTCTGGAAATTTTCCGTTTTTTTTTCTTTCCCTCACATTTACTGAGTTACCGATGCAAAAATGAAAGAAAAGTAAAAAAAAAAATTATTTTTTCATTTTGATTATGATTACGCAATTAAAGGAACAAAACTTGTTCCTCTAAGTGTTTAGCAAAACTTTAATCGATCACCCCCAAAAAACGGCTCAATAGATCATTTAAAAAATTTATAGGGTTATTGGGGGTACATTAAGCTAAAAAAGTCCCTGGCAACAATATTTTTTTATTGATATTTGCAGAGTAGCGGTTGATTTACTAAAAAACCAAAAAAGTCATTTTTTTGTACTTACTTCTAAAGGATGTTAAAAATTAAAAAAATTGTTTTTTCCAAAAAATGATGAACGGGTCTTGTAGAGGATTTATTCAAGTTTTTAACGCCGCCCTCAAATTTACTGTGCAATCATTGGTACCTGAAATATCGATGATCAAAGCCAAAAGGATCATTTTTTGTTTGAAGGCTGATATCTCTGCGA
Source organism: Microplitis demolitor (assembly GCF_026212275.2). Classification (NCBI taxonomy): domain Eukaryota; kingdom Metazoa; phylum Arthropoda; class Insecta; order Hymenoptera; family Braconidae; genus Microplitis; species Microplitis demolitor. Next base: position 15,051,783 of record NC_068549.1, on the reverse strand, counting down.
CAAATTGTCCTACGAGGTTAAAGAAAAAGCCAAATTGGAGCTGAATAAATTTGCCAAACGACCTATGCATTGATTTAATCGACAAAATTTTTCCACGGTCCGTGGGCTCTTTGAAAAAAAAAAAAAAAAAAAAAAAAAAAAAAATTTAGAAATTTTTTGTCTCGCGGTATTTCTCATGTTAGCGTAATAACCAGACCTTTTAAAAAATTTTAATAAAAATGCACAAAAACTAGAGATTTCAAGCTATAAAACTTTTTTTTTAAAATCTCGATACGATTATTTTTCACAAAGTTACAGCCTTCCAAAAATTACTAAAAAATTTATAAAATTTTTCTGTTCCTTTAATTTTCTGCGTAAGTGTATATACAATACTGAGTCTGGTTCTAACATTTTCACATAAATAACTGACTACATTTCCGACTAGAAAAATTTTGAAAAAAAGATTTTACAAAATAATCATCAAACCATTTAAAAAAAATCTGGGCGTCGGTTGACCCTGCAGGCCAGCCCTAAAACTTCCCGCTGTTTTCGACCTCAAAGAGCTCGAAAACATTAGTGTAGATATATTTTCGAGCTCGAAAATGCTATCACATGCAATTGTTTTTTTACGATCTTTTCAAGCTCTAACAAATTACCTGTTATGCTGAAGTTTGAAAATTTAAGAATCGAAAATCATCAATGAAGCGGTTTTTAAAATTTAGTTCCTGATTATGTTCAGTAAAATAAGTGTATTGAGGCAGAAATCAATGTCAGGGATCAAAATCAAAATTTACATAAGTTCTGACTCATGTAAGAAACAATAAAATATGAAATATCCGATAGAAATATTAAAAACTACGTTTTATCGATTTTTTTGTTGATAATATGATTTAAACTAAAAACCAAGTTCGATGACATTATATGATCAAAAGAAACCATAAAAAAGATGAGTTGGTATGATATCAGCCACATTTTAGTACGTTATATTATGATTTATCCGGAAAAAATAACATGAAATGTTATTTTTTTAACTTTTCAACGCCGATATCTTTTGAACTAATCAATCGATTTTGATAGTTGACGTGGCAATCGGCGCGTTTTATTGAATTCTAGAGCTGATTAAAATTTGAAATCGATCGCGTCAGTAGTTTCGAAAATATTTAGAAAAACCCGTTTTTCACTATTTCTTTCTCCCGCGATAACTCTCGAACGAATTATCCGATTTTGATGTTTGAGGTGGCAATCGACGCGTTTTATTGAGTACTAGAGCTGATTAGATTTTGAAGTCGATCGTATAAGTCGTTTTTGAGAAATCAATAAAAAACTAAAGAAAAAATTTTTTTTTTTCGTAATTTGCAAATATTTTCGAGTCTATTCGATCAAATAATCTGAAATTTTCAGGAAAGTTGATGGCCAACAAGCTCTTTCGATTTCCACCTCAACCATCCAAATCGATTCATTAGTTCAAAAGTTACAAAGAGTTTACACACACACAAAATAGTCAGAATAGCTTCCTAGGACCTCAAAACGTCGACATCTGATGAAAACTCGATTTTCGAAAATCGGGGTGAAAACAATAACTTCCCGAAATTTTTGAAAATCGTCGATTTTCTTAGCGGGAAGTTAAAAAAAAATCAAAGAAATCAAAAAAATTGAAACTTGTTTTTTGGGCTCGAAAATTTATAAAATTTTTCTGTTCCTTTAATTTTCTGCGTAAGTGTATATTAGACCGGTTACAAAAAATCGTCTATTTCTGTTTACTTCAAAACCCGCAGTGAAATATCTTCCTAGTCACAAAAAAAAACCTGTGAAAACGGGAGCTCTTAATATTGTTACGTTCCCGTAATATTTTATTGATGAAATTAAATTAATTATTTTTCATTCAATTAATTTTACGTAATGTAACGGAAATCGGTTACGATAAGAGAGTCGCCGTGGCTCGCGGGTAGTCAAAACAGATGACGATGCATGAGACCCGGGACACGACGATTCTCTTACAGGGAACCTGAGATGCAGCGTCAACATTATGTCAAGTTTGTCGGCTCTATTATATTTTTATAATGACTAAATAGTCAGTCTTTGGAGAGAGCTCCTAAAGCTTGAACCTCTGCTCTGCTCTCTATATAGTTAATAAACTCCATAATTAATTCTAAATTAATTCAATCTTATTGTGGGGTGCCAATTGGCACCCCTATATTTTCACCTACACTATGACCTTTCCATATCCCTATTAATACCCAGGGGCGAACGCTTACTAGCAGTTCCACCCTGTCCTATAACCCTGAGCGCTCAACAGCAGTTCGAGTTTCCTTCAAATTTCCTGCAGATTTTCCATCCATTCACCTGCTGCTATAATAAAAATACGGAGTTGAAACCGGCAATGAAAATACTTTAAATCGCGAAAAACAATTAAAATTAATAATAAATAAAATAATCGATGACCACGGCCTACCAGGGGTCAATAGACACTCCAACGAGGCCAAACCTGGATAAAATTAGATAATTAAAAATTATTTTTATTTTTAATTAATTTTTGGTAATTTCCCAAAACGTAACAATATCAATTTTGAAAGTTCGCTCATCGTAAATTTCTATTGTACGTTTAAATAACATGGAAAAAAAAATTTTATAACTTTGGAATTTCACAACTCATTTTGGAATTAACATGTCGGGGTGAGAGATACATATTTTTGAAGGAAATTGAACGCTCTAAATAAATTGTCTCTTATGTTTTTTCTTTAAGTCTACTCGTTTAAAAGTAATTCGAGTTCTTAAATATTTTATAATTATTATTGAAAAAAAAATTGGTCTTAAAATATTGAATTATTAAGTTTAACGTCGTTGACAAAGTAGATCGTTATTGTTTTACTATAAGGAATAAATGACTTTTCAATTTAAAAAATCTGAAATTAATTCTCTCTTTGAAGTTAAAAAAAATTTGCATTATATGTACATAATTTTTCGGAAAAACGACCAACTGTGTGTTTGTAGGAAATGTAGTGCACTTTTTTACCGGTCAAATAGAGATGTGTCGCATTATCAACTTATACCCTGATAGCCAAGTTGGCGAGAAACTGACGAGAAACTTGCAGCCGCAACTGGACACTAAGTTGACCACCAACAGTTGGTACCTCCAATAGCTGATAGACATTTTCTGAGAAAGTTGGTGGCAAAAGTTGGAAATTCAATAAGTTGACGAACACTTTCTGAGAAAGTTGGTGGCAAAAGTTGCTTGCAAAAGTTGGTGATCATAAGTTGACGGTAAGTTTACTTTCAATTTCCTCAAAAACTTGCATTCCAGTTGCGGCTCCATACTGGCGCCAACTTTCTGAGAAAGTTGGCGGTAACTTGTAGCCAAAAGTTGCAAAATCTAAAGTTGTTGACAACTTGTCGTCAAGTTGGTCGGAAACTAATGAATGACCAAATTTTTCACGATCAATTCGTGCTATCAGGGTAGTTCACTTAATTTACTCTTAAGCGTCGTCGGGGGAAATTAACTACTGGATTTTTCTTTATTGATAATATGTAAAAAATTCCGCAGATCACGAAAATAATAATAAGAAAGCTTAATTCGGCCGCGTTTTTTAAATAAATAATAAAATAACAATAGGGAAGCCGAGACACCGTGTATTTTCATTAAAAAACTTCTATCTATTAATGTAAAACCCTATGATGACTGGTATTAAATTAAAGGGCGATAAATTCTGAATAGGAAATGTCAAAAACCAATCTCCTGTGGCTTATTATGATCGCGAAAAAAATTAATTAAAAGAACAAAATAATTAGTTGCTTATATTTTGTTACGCTGTCGGTAACAGAGCTGCAGAAACTGAGCTAGAGGGCGCGTGCAAGCCCGGGTTCAGTGGTTGTCATTTACTGAAATGTTCTCACCAATCTGCGTTCGTTCTTACATTAACATCGTAATAATAATATTCGTGTGGAGTTATTTTTTTTATTATTTATTAATTTAATTTTTTGAAATGAAATTGAATTAATAAATAATAAAAAAAATAATAATAATTTCTATGACATAGAATGGTGAGAACATTTCAAATTACAGTAGATGACAACCACTGAACTCGGGCTTGCACGCGCCCTTTAGCTCGGGTTCTGCAGCTCTGTTATCGACAGCGTGACAAAATGTAAGCAACTAATTATTTTGTTTTTTTAATAAATTTTTTTCGCGAACATAATAAGCCCCAGGAGATTGGTTTTTGACATTTCTTATTCAGCATTTATCGCCCTTTAATTTAATACTAGTCATCATAGGGTTTTAACATTAATAGATAGAAGTTGTTTAATGAAAATATACGGTGTCTCGGCTTTCCTCTTATTAATTTATTATTTACTTAAAAAACGCGGCCGAATTGAGCTTTCTTATTATTATTTTCGTGATCTACGGAATTTTTTACATATTATCAATAAAAAAAAATCCAGTAGTTAATTTCCCCCTACAACGCTTAAGAGTAAATTAAGTGGACTATTACTTTTTTCGTTTACTCTTTAGGTTTCCCTATATTTAGTAAGAACTCTAGAAGAAAAAATGTTTAAACTTCAAAAAAAGAATTAATTTCAGATTTTTAGGTAGATTTTCTTAAAAATCTAACTATTGTATTTGTCCTCATGGTCGCTTTTTCAAAGAATTTCGTCATAAACTATCATAATTAGTTGAGTAGAGTTCTAAAATACCATTCGTTAAAAAATTTATATGTGTATATATATATATATATATACATATATATATGTAATATAACCAATTTTTTCATCACGATCACGCCTGCAATTCTTATCGGATCCTAATTAAATTTTTTACACTTCTTCTATGTGTAATTACCACGGTTAAGTTTGAAGATGGACTGAATCGGTCGATTAGTTTAGAAGTTATGGCTGTTTGAAATTTTAACGATTTTTCGAAAAAATTAGTTTTTAATCACTTTTACAGTCCATATAACTTCAAAACTAAAACTCATAAATAATTTCTGTAAAAATTATTTTTAAGCTTGACTAATAAGCTTTAATTTATGATCTTAAACTTTATATTTTGACCATTTCTTCCAATAATTTGATAGCCTTGAAAATTTTAATGGAATCAAAAAATATTGAAAATATCGTTTTCATTCCACATAACTTATGCTTGTCCCATTATAATCCAGTTTCTTCAGTTGTATTTTATTGTGCACAAAATAACCTGTAAATTTCACAGCTATTTTATATTTTAAGAGTATTTCTTTTGTTATTTATTATGTTTCAATCATACCTGAACGTCCTATAATTATAACTGGTCTTGCCATCGTAATAGTGATTATAATTATGATCTCATACTAATTAAATTACCTATACTTTGTTTACATGATGGTTAGTTTGGTACATTACCTATATAATGTTTTGTCAAATCAACTATCTGAAGTTCTCTATCAAAAATAGTCGTTGTCCTTTTTTACCCTGACTTTTAGAAAAACGAGCCTCATTTCATATCATGACTATACACTAACGTGTATCACAAGATATATAAATATACAATTTTTTATATAGATTAATTGAAAAATTTACCTTCCATTTCGGCTGCCGAATGGCCTTTTTATTTTTTAAATTGAAAAGTCATTTATTCCTCACAGTAGAACAATAAAGATCTACCGTGTCAACGACGTTAAACTTGATAATTCAATATTTTAAGGCAAGTTTTTTATTTCAATAATAATTATGAAATATTTAAGAAAAATTAAGAAAACCGGTTAAATTAATTACATGTTGAACTTTAAACTCGAATAACTCTTAAAGGAGTAGACTTAGAGAAAAGACATAAGAGACAATTTATTTAGAGCGTTCAATTTCCTTCAAAAATATGTATTTCTTACCCCCACCCTTCATCGCACAGTGTTCGTGTCTCGGTATCGGGTTGAAAAGCAATTTTTTTTTCTCAGAATATTTATAAGAAACCTAAAAGTAAATCTTAAAATGTTAATTTGTAAATACGACTTTTCACTTTGTACTAGGGATAGTAGTAATTAATAAAGGATGTGTAACGGGGTAAAATTTAATTTATCATCAAGGAAAATCGTGATTTTCGACGACTGGTCAGTTACCCGAGCCGTAACCCCAAATAAGTACTCGTTAGAGTTTTTCGACTTGTCGCCGGGTGCGCTAATTGAAGAAGCTCGAACTTTTGTCTCACAATTAATTAAGTGGAGAGGCCATTTTCCGGAAATAGCCGAAAATGGCCGAGCTGAAAATATATAACCACAAGACAGCAGCAAAATCGGAGAGAGTCGGTCGAGCCGACAAGCCTAACGGACGTCCACCTGCCGTGAGCCTTATCCCGAAGATCGGAAACCAAGGAACGACCAAGGGAAGCTAGATAGAAGCCAAGGGTATCATCCGGTGAATAAGTGTAAAATTTAGTGTTAACATCGTAGCGCTGTGAGTAAATTAGTTCTCGGCAGGTAAGCCAGAATTAATAAATAAATTAATATCGAGTATAAAATCATCAAAAGTGTTAATAACTCAGCGTCTTCAATAGAATAAATTCTCGGCGGGGGAAGCCAGAATTTATTGTAAAGAAATAAAATAATAATTAACCACGTGTTTGGTCAAATAATTCTCGGCAGCGAGGCCAGAATTTATCAATCATTAATTGTAAATTAAGGAGTAAAATTTCTTGGCAGGAGGCCAGAAATTATAATAGTTATTTAGTCATTGTTATATAATAAATTAATCGGTATTTAATAAGATAAAATTTACAAGACTGAAAATCAAGTGCTGTGAAAATCGTGATAAAAGATTGAGATTTTAATAAATTAAATTTGAGTAGAATAAATTGATGTCAGTAAATTTATAAATTCTTTAAGAAATTGAAATTGAACGTGAAGAAAGAAAGACACGAAATAGAGAGAGATAGAATGAGACGCGCGAAGTAAAGAGAGATAGCGTCGGTTGCTCGAGTCAGTAAAATCTATCACTTGATGGAAAAATATTAAATACTGGGAAATTTTTGTGAAATAAAGTAAATGATTATAAATGACGGAAAGATTATTAGTCACCAAAATTAACTTTTAGAGCCGCAAATTTTAGTTAAGAAAAGATTAATTGTGTGTGTGTGTGTGTGAAAAAAATTTTATAATTCCAGGAGAATTTTTAATCAGTTAAAATAATTGTTCCAGGGGATCAGGCCGGTGGCCATTATAAATTAAGTCCAAGGGACTCAATTTTAATCAAAAGATCCAGGAGATCAGGCAGGTTGCCAAAATTGTATGTCTAGGGGACTCAATTTCATTAAGATCCAGGGGATCACGTCGGTGTCCAATTTATTACTGCAAGTCCAAGGGACTAAATAGTTTTCTTTTAAATAAATGATTGTAATAAAAGTCCAGGGGACTAGTTAGGTTGTAAGAGTATAAAGTCCGGTCGACAGCTTTGATTTCAATAAATTATAGTGAAGTAAAAGCCTGATGGGTAAAATTGTTATGTGATAAATAAAATTGATAATTATATTAATTAAAATATTGTGTAATAAATTTAATTCCTCACTCTTGTAAAATTCAACGACCCTGAATTTTCTGAAATTAACATCTTCGGTTCTGGAAGGCCGAGTCATATCTTCCAGTGGCGCTCTTATTAAGATCAATTAATAAAGGGACCAAATTTAGCAAGGTTGAAAATTACCCTGTTACAGGTGGTAACTTTAAATTTTCTTCCAATGCATTTAGGAATGATTATGAAATTATTAACAATAAGTCAAAACAAGACTAAATTCTTTGTCAATTAATTTTTATCATTTTACGCTCGGAGTAAAAGTTTATTTTGAAGACAATAAATACTGAGTTAACTGAACAATATATATATTAGACCGGTTCAAAAAAATCGACTATTTTTTTTCTTTTCACAATCCGCACTGAAATATCTTCCTAGTCATGAAAAAAGAAGCCTGTGAAAACGGGAGCTCTTAATATCAATTTTGAAAGGTCACTCATCGTAAATTGATATTTTACGTTTAAATAACATGGAAAAAAAAAATTTTTAACTTTAGAATTTCACAGCTCATTTTAGAATTAACATTTCAGGGTGAGAAATACATATTTTTAAGGAAATTGAACGCTCTAAATAAATTGTCTCTTATGTCTTTTCTCTAAGTCTACTCCTTTAAGAGTTATTCGAGTTTAAAGTTCAACATGTAATTAATTTAACCGGTTTTCTTAATTTTTCTTAAATATTTCATAATTATTATTGAAATAAAAAACTTGCCTTAAAATATTGAATTATCAAGTTTAACGTCGTTGACACAGTAGATCTTTATTGTTCTACTGTGAGGAATAAATGACTTTTCAATTTAAAAAATAAAAAGGCCATTCGGCAGCCGAAATGGAAGGTAAATTTTTCAATTAATCTATATAAAAAGTTTTATATCAGGAGACACGGTAGGGTCTCGCGCCAAGTACACGTTTAAACACATGTATATGTGTGAAGTGTCATGGCGCGAGCTACCGTACTATCAGGAGACACGGTAGGGTCTCGCGCCAAGTACACGTTTAAACACATGTTTATGTGTGAAGTGTCATAGCGCGAGCTACCGTACTACTATATACCGTAGACAGAGTGGTTTTTGGCTCATTCTAGCACTCATTTTTATAAACTTTTTTAAAATAGTAAATTTTCAAAAAATTCTTTCTATATTCGAAAGATAATTGATTGTTCGTCTTAAAATTATGAAACTTTATTCATTTTAGTTATGAGAACTAATTTAAATATTGAAATTAGGCCAGCATATACTATAGCACCCCCCATTTAGACGTTTTTAAGATTTTTTCATGCAAAAAGGGCACTGCCAGAGAATAAAAAGTCATAAGAAATGCCATGATGCAGTAAAACATTGAAATTTTATTATAGCAATGATTCATTTATGCGCCACCAGCGGTGCTTTAGTCTGTATTTTTTACTATAGTTTCGTATGCAAATTTTTTATAAGCATATATAAATTCGTTTCATAATCATAAATAAATCCGTTTTGATATTTAAGATGAATTTTCTTTATTTGAAGTCAGTGTTCATTATTATAATTTCAATCAATTTTCCCCGATTTTGCATAAATACTACAGAAAAAACTATGCATCTTACTTTAGTTTTACTTGTAATTGTTGTGAGTTGCATGCGAATTGTCATAAGTAGAAGAAAAAACTTGACAACTATTTCAATCAAACTAATGTCAATTTTTTACCAATTAGCTTAAATAAAATTAAATTGAAGAATTCCGTATAGCTATTTTAGATTGAAATTGACAGTAATTTGACATTGAAATTACTGAAAATTTGCTGCACTGATTTGCCGCCAATTTAACAGCAAAAGTTAAAAAGAAAAATTTACGGTTAATTTTTGCTCAATTTCGAGGTAACACTTTTTGCTACACATAAAAGTCGGTAATGTTCATTCTTACCATTTAAGAAGGTAATCAAATTTATATTTAAAAATGTCTACAACTTAAATATAAAAAAATAGTTTACAATTTTTCAAGTGAAATTAACAATAAATTGGAGTAAAAATTTACCTGGAAATTGACGAAAAATTTTTCTAGTAAGCTTTCGAAATGAATTTGCATTTTAGTTCGGGTAGTAAATTTACGTCAAATTGTATAGCAAGTTGTATATAAATTGTCCTCGAAAACAGAATTGTCCGAAGTTGACGGACATTTGATGAAATTTCCCAGGAAACTTTTGCTAAACAAACTGTGGTATTAGGGTGTCTATTTAAAATATTTAAACTTCTTGATATCGCAGTTATATTCGCTAGGACGTACCAAAATGAGCTCTACTTACTTAGCCGTACAATAATAATTATTCGTACAATAATATTAATCGAGTAATATTACAAAAAATCAATGCTAATTGTAAGGATATTCCCTAATCGTACAGTTTACTTAGCAAAATTTAAGTTTCCTTGAAATTTTCGTCAAATGTCCGTCAACTTCGGGCTCTTCCGTTATTGACGAGAATTTGCATAAAACTTGCGATACAATTTGACGTAAACTTACTTACCCGAATTCGAATCCAAATTTATTTTAAAAGTCGTATATAAAATACGATCAAAAACGGAAAAGCCCGAAGTTATCAGACATTTGACGAAAATTTCATGGGAACTTTTATTAGTGTTTTTTTCTAGTAATCAAAAAGTGACCTCTAAATTAAGGAAAAATCAACCGTTAATTTTTTTTCCAAGTTTTGATATTAAATTGTCGGCCAATTCGGACAGCAAACTTCGATAATTTTAATTATCAAATTACTATCAATTTCAAGCTAAGGTGGCTTTTAGGGTTATTTCGTACATCAAACATTGTGGCGCTACCTGTCAATACCTTATTAGCAAAATTTGAAAATCGGGTTTTTAACGAATGGAAACATATAATTATTTTTAATTGGAAGATTTATTGTCGTTATACAAAAAAAAAAATATCATTTTTATTGAAGACTACTAATGGCAAATCTAGTTTCTTAATTACATTTTTATTATAAATAAATTACTGTTTTCTTTGTTTTAACCGGCAATTATCGACAAATGATTTCCTAGTGATTTAAATGGAAAAATTAATAAAATATCGAAGTAGAGGGGTCAAATGGAAAAAATTAAAGGCTAATTTTTATTTTATTTTTCATAATTAAGCAATTAACTCACAAACAACTTTGATAGACCGACATTGATCGACAAACGACCAAAAAACGATTGCAATCAGAATAAATCAGATCGGTTTACATTGAGTTGGTTTATAATAAAGAGTTAAGTAAGTGGAGCTGAGATATACAACTTCAGCCATAAGCGATTTCTGATAATCAAGTTGGAAGCGAGCTAGTAGCAACCAACTGCAGCAACTTGTTATCAAGTTGGCCGCAAAGATTGTTGGCATTTCCATAAGTTGACGGCAATTAGTCGCCTATTTTCTGAGAAAATGTGTGCCAGCAGCTGGCATTCCCTTAGTTGACAGGGTTGACAGAAAGTTAACTTCAATTTTCTCAGAAAGTTGGCGTCAGGTTGCGGCAGTCGATTATCGTCAACTTTCTAGGAATGTTGGTAACAACTTGTAGTCAATAATAACGTCAAAATTTTGAATTTCGTTCAGTTGTATGTAAAGTTATATCCGCTAAACAGTACCACAATCGGGCAACTTAGTGCTATACATATATGTATGTATAGATATAAATGTAGATCAGTTGAAGTATGTTTACGTAGTAATTGCTTCAAAAATACGTATAATTATCTCTAATTAAGTAATTATTATTGACTAACAATTAATGATGCATCAGATAATTTTAAAAATTTTCAAAATATAATCCGTGATTAACTTTCTTATGTTCTATCTAGCTACCCGCAATGTCTATATTTAAAAACTAACTCTTTAGTAAGGAATCTACAGTGTATATATATATATAATTTAGTGCTATCTACAGATCAATTCAATTATCATTTTTATTTAGTAATTGCGTTGAAAATATGTATAGATCTCTAATTAATACTTTATTATTGACAAACAATGAATTATGCGTCAAATAATACTAAAAATTGGAAAATATAATAACACTACAAAAAAAAAATAAATCCTACCAAAAACAGATTCTCTGTATAAAGTCGCGCCAAGTACACGTTTAAAATTTTTTGAAAGTAAAAAAAAAATATTTTTTACAAAAAAAAAGTCAAATCGAAAAAATACCAAGTACCTAGTATGATGCAAAATCATAACAAACATTTTCATAAAATTTAAAAATAAATTGTATAGCAAAATTTCAATGTACTTAGGGTGTGCGTTACTACATGTACTCAAGCAAAATTAATTTCTAATAAAATCAAATATGTTTTTTTTTTACTCTTTTATAAGCACACCAAGTACATTGAAATTTTGTTATACAATTTATTTTTAAATTTTATGAAAATGTTTGTTATGATTTTGCATCATACTAGGTACTTGGTATTTTTTCGATTTGACTTTTTTTTTTGTAAAAAATAATTTTTTTTTACTTTCAAAAAATTTTAAACGTGTACTTGGCGCGACTTTATACAGAGAATCTGGTTTTGGTAGGATTTATATATCTTGTGATACACGTTAGTGTATAGTCATGATATGAAATGAGGCTCGTTTTTCTAATAGTCAGGGTAAAAAAGGACAACGACTATTTTTGATAGAGAACTTCAGATAGTTGATTTGACAAAACATTATATAGGTAATGTACCAAACTAACCATCATGTAAACAAAGTATAGGTAATTTAATTAGTATGAGATCATAATTATAATCACTATTACGATGGCAAGACCAGTTATAATTATAGGACGTTCAGGTATGATTGAAACATAATAAATAACAAAAGAAATACTCTTAAAATATAAAATAGCTGTGAAATTTACAGGTTATTTTGTGCACAATAAAATACAACTGAAGAAACTGGATTATAATGGGACAAGCATAAGTTATGTGGAATGAAAACGATATTTTCAATATTTTTTGATTCCATTAAAATTTTCAAGGCTATCAAATTATTGGAAGAAATGGTCAAAATATAAAGTTTAAGATCATAAATTAAAGCTTATTAGTCAAGCTTAAAAATAATTTTTACAGAAATTATTTATGAGTTTTAGTTTTGAAGTTATATGGACTGTAAAAGTGATTAAAAACTAATTTTTTCGAAAAATCGTTAAAATTTCAAACAGCCATAACTTCTAAACTAATCGACCGATTCAGTCCATCTTCAAACTTAACCGTGGTAATTACACATAGAAGAAGTGTAAAAAATTTAATTAGGATCCGATAAGAATTGCAGGCGTGATCGTGATGAAAAAATTGGTTATATTACATATATATATGTATATATATATATATATATATACACATATAAATTTTTTAACGAATGGTATTTTAGAACTCTACTCAACTAATTATGATAGTTTATGACGAAATTCTTTGAAAAAGCGACTATGAGGACAAATACAATAGTTAGATTTTCAAGAAAATCTACCTTAATAGGCCATTCGGCAGCCGAAATGGAAGTAGATTTCTCATTATTGAATTATTTCAACTTTTTAAATAAACATTAATAACAAAAAAATTTTTTTTTGATGTCCTTAGAAATTCTCAAGGTTATATAAAGCAGAAAAAAATCTGGGCGTCAGTTGACCCTGCGGGCCAGCCCCAAAACTTTCCGCTTTTTTCGACCTCAAAGAGCTCGAAAACATTAGTGTAGATATATTTTCGAGCTCGAAAATGCTATCACATGCAATTGTTTTTTTACGATCTTTTCAAGCTCTAACAAATTACCTGTTATGCTGAAGTTTGAAAATTTAAGAATCGAAAATCATCAATGAAGCGGTTTTTAAAATTTAGTTCCTGATTATGTTCAGTAAAATAAGTGTATTGAGGCAGAAATCAATGTCAGGGATCAAAATCAAGATTTAAATAAGTTCTGACTCATGTAAGAAACAATAAAATATGAAATATCCAATAAAAATATTAAAAACTACGTTTTATCGATTTTTTTGTTGACAATATGATTTAAACTAAAAACCAAGTTCGATGACATTATATGATCAAAAAAAACCATAAGAAAGATGAGTTGATATGATATCAGGCACATTTTAGTACGTTATATTATGATTTATCCGGAAAAAATAACATAAAATGTTATTTTTTTAACTTTTCAACGCCGATATCTTTTGAACTAATCAATCGATTTTGATAGTTGACGTGACAATCGGCGCGTTTTATTGAATTCTAGAGCTGATTAAAATTTGGAATCGATCGCGTCAGTAGTTTCGAAAATATTTAGAAAAACCCGTTTTTCACTATTTCTTTCTCCCGCGATAACTCTCGAACGAATTATCCGATTTTGATGTTTGAGGTGGCAATCGACGCGTTTTATTGAGTACTAGAGCTGATTAGATTTTGAAGTCGATCGTATAAGTCGTTTTTGAGAAATCAATAAAAAACTAAAAAAAAAATTTTTTTTTTTTTCGTAATTCGCCAATATTTTCGAGTCTATTCGATCAAATAATCTGAAATTTTCAGGAAAGTTGATGGCCAACAAGCTCTTTCGATTGCCACCTCAACCATCCAAATCGATTCATTAGTTCAAAAGTTACAAAGAGTTTACACACACACACACACACACACACACACACACACACACACACACACACACACACACACAAACACACGCACACACACACACACTCGGAAATCATTCTGAAAATAGTCAGAATAGCTTCCTAGGATCTCCAAACGTCGACATCTGATGAAAACTCGATTTTCGAAAATCGGGGTGAAAGCAATAACTTCCCGAAATTTTAAAAATCGTCGATTTTCTTAGCGGGAAGTTAGAAATTGGCAAAAATTTAAAGTTGAATGCGAAAAATTTAAGAATTGAAATTAGAAAATTAAAAAAATTATTGAAATGGTAAGTTAAATAAGGAAAATGAAAATTAAAGAGAATCAAATTATCTCCGAAAAAGTATTCTGTTTCTATTTTACTATAGGATTAATAGTTAATACGAAATTGAATAAAATGATTTGAGTTAAAATTTCAATTATGACAGATCCAAGTGTCATACTTGAAATTAGTCATAAACACTGTCAATAAATCAAAATCAGGAGACACGGTAGTGTCTCGCGCCAAGTACACGTTTAAACACATGTATATGTGTGAAGTGTCATGGTGCTAGCCTACCGTGTCTCTATACCATAGACAGAACGGTATTTAGCTCCAATTTTTTAAAAAACTTTTTTTAAAAAACAAAATATCTAGAAAATTCCTTTTGCAATCGAAAGATGATTGATTGTTCGTCATAAAATTATGAAACTTTACCCATTTTAGTTATGAGAACTAATTTAAATAATCAAATTAGGCCAGCATATACTATAGTACCCCCCATTTTTAATCCTTTTACAAATTTTTTCATGCGAAAAGGGCACTGCCAGAGAATAAAAAATTGTAAGAAATGCCATGATTCAGTAAATATTGAAATTTTTCTGTAGCAGTGATTTGTTTTTTCGCCACCAGCAGTGCTTCAGTCTGTATTTTTTACTATAGTTTCGTATGCAAATTTTTTATGAGCATAAATAAATTCGTTTCATAATCATGAATTTTATAAAAAATTCAAGGAATATTTTATAAGTAAACTTTTGCTGAAGCAAACTGTGCTGTTAGGAATGCTTTTATATAGTTGCAAAACAAACTTTTACGATTATGTAAAACTCATGTTTAACGTCCTTATGGTATAGTTCTATTCGCTAAGCAGTATCAACCTTGATAGCCAAGCTGACAGCAAGCTAACGACAATCTATTGCCGCAACTTGTCATCAAGTTGACCGCAGAAATTGGCATTTCCTTAAATTAGCCGCAACTGGTTGCCAAGTTACAAGAAACTTGATAACAACTTATAGTATCTCTTCCAAAAGCTGAAAGTTGTCACCAATTTGGTCACATTTAATTGACACCAACTTTTTAATTAGTGCTATGTATATATATTTATGTAGTGATCAATTAAAGTATAATGTTTACTTAGTGATTGCGTTGAAAATCCGTATGATTATCTCTAATTAAGTTATTATTATTGACTAAAACTAAATTTTGCGTCAAATAATACCTTTCATTTAGGAAATATAATTTGTGGATTGCTAAAAAATTTTGAATGTTGTATGTTCTCTCTAGTTATATTCGCGAGGTCCCTGATAGCCTCCAACCGTGAGTTAACTTCGAGCTACTGCCGTATTAGCCAATTCGAAGGAAAAGTGTTGGAGAGCAAACAGTTACCTTCAAGTTGACAGTAAATTGTCTGTAACTTGAATTCAATTCGAACAAGTGTAACTGTCAGACAATGACGTTAAGTTGACTGTAAGTTTCGTTTGAAATTGATGGCAAGTTTTTCTGTCAAATTACGTTCAGACGGTAGTTGATTTGCATCAATTTGCACGCAAGTATTATCCAGCCAAGACTTCCCAGAAACTTATTGTTAAGTTACCCATAAATGTTCCACTGGAGAACTTGCTAAGCAATTATATTTAGAGTGTGGCTTTTAAAGGTGGTACCAAAATCGTGTCATTTAGCGCGATGATAGGTACAGATGTTGTCATTAATGGCCGTATTCGGCCGAACTAAATGCTATACGTGTACCTAATAAGATTTAGTTAAGATTTAATCTAATAAGTATGCTTTGCTTCTACTATGCTAAATCTTAACTTAATTTACAGAGGACTTAATTCAGCTAAGCACGGCCAATACCTGGAATTACTAAACTTACCCTAATAGCATTGAAATTGATAGTAATTTGATGTTGAAATTACCTGAAATCTGCTGCCTGAATCTGCAGACAATATCACAGCAAAAGTTGAAAATAAAAGTTTGCGGTTAATTTTTCTTCAATTTTAAGATAAACTTGTACGAAAAAAAATGGTCGATAATGTTCATTCTTACCATTTCAGAAGGTATGCAAATTTAAACGTAAAATTGTCTACAATTTGAGCGTAAAAATATACTTAACAATTTTTCAAGTCAAATTAACGATAAATTGACATAAAATTTGCCTGAAAATTAAAGACAAATTTTCTCTAGTCAACTTTTGAAGTGAATTTGCATTCAAATTCGGGCAGTAAATTCACGTCAAATTCAATAGTAAGTTGCATACAACTTGTCGTAAAAAATGGAAAAGTCCAAAGTTGACGGAAATTTGAGGAAAAATTCAATGAAACTTTAGTACAGTAAACTTTTGCTCAAGCAAATTGTGCTATTAGGGTTAGTTGAGGTCTGCCGTAACTGCCCTAACAGTCAATCCAGATTGAAATCGACAGTAATTTGACAGTTGAAATAATCAAAATGTGCTGCCTGAATTGGCCGACAATTTGATAGCAAAAGTTGAAAAAAAAAAATTAGCGGTTAATTTTTTTTTTATTTAGAGGTTACTTTTTTTGGCTAGAAAAAATCCCTAGGGAAAGTTCCTATGAAATTGTTCTCAAATGTCTGTCAACTTCGGGCTATTCCGTTTTTGACGAGAATTTGCATACAACTTGCTATACAATTTGACGTAAATTTACTACCCGAATTCGAATGCAAATTCATTTTGAAAGTCGTATACGAATTATCGTCAAAAACGGAAAAGCCCGAATTTGACAAAAATTTCATGGAAACTTTTATTAGGGTTTTTTTCTAGTAAAAAAAAGTAACCTCTAAATTAAAAAAAAAATTAACCGCTAATTTTATTTTCAAGTTTTGCTATCAAATTGTCGGCCAATTCAGGCAACAGATTTTGATAATTTCAATTGTCAAATTACTGTCAGTTTTAATCTAAAGTGGCTTTTAGGGTGATTTCGTACATCTCACAACATTGTGGCGCTACCTGTCAATACCTTATTGGCGAAATTTGGAAATCAGGTTTTTAATCAATGGAAACAAATAATTATTTTTTAAGTTAATTTTTTAACGGAAGATTTAATATCATTATACAAAAACAAAATATCATTATACAAAAAAAAAATATTATTTATCGAAGACTACTAATGGAAATTCTAGTTTTTTAATTACATTTTTGTTGGAAATAAATTACTGTTTAATTTGTTTTCACCAACAATCACCGACAAATGGTTTCCTAGCAATTTAAATGAAAAAATATCGAAATAGAGGGGTTCAATGAAAAAAATTAAAGGTTAATTTTTATTTAGTTTTTATTGTTTGTTTTATTTAGTTTTTATTGTTTGGTTTATATTGAGTTGGTTTATAATGAGGAGTTAAGTTGGAGCTCAAATATACAACTTCATTAAGCGATTTCTGATAATCAATTTGGAAACGAGCTAGTGGCACCCAACTGTAGCAACTTGCTATCAAGTTGGCCGCAAATACTGTTCCAATGTATGTCAATAGCTGGCATTCCCTTAGTTGACAGGATTGACGAAAAGTTGCCTTCAATTTTCTCAGAAAGTTGGTGACAGGTTGCGGTAGTAGATTATCGTCAACTTTCTACGAACGTTGGTAACAACTTGCAGTCAATATTTACGTCAAAATTTAAAACCCTTTCGTTGTATATATAGTTATATCCGCTAGACAGTACCAAAATCAGGCAATTTAGTGCTATATATATATATATATATATATATATATATATATATATATATATATATATATATATATATATATATATATATATATATATGTAGATCAATTGAAATATTTTTACTTACTAATTGCGTTGAAAATACGCATAATTTTCTCTAATTAAGTTATTATTATAGACTAACAACTAATGACGCATCAGATGATTCTAAAAATTTTCAAAACCACTTACAACTTTTTTTTCTGTAGAAAAGTGCAAGAGAATAAGTATATTTACGAATATTTGAACGGTAAATGTTAAGATGTCGATGTCAATAATAAATAAAATAAAGACTCATCCAACATTACGACGTGTCAACCGAAGCGCGCAAGCAATAGCTAGTGCATATATATATATATATATATATATATATATATATATATATATATATATATATATATATATATATATATATATATATATATATTCATATGTCCATGGAGATTCTGAAAAAAAAGAAAAGCATACCCTTGGGTCAAAGGAGAGGGAGGATAAGTACTTAGCACCATTTGCTATTTGTAATAGGTGAAAGATGCTGGAAGAGGGGTCAAACCACTAAACCATTTGATATTTAAAATTATGAACAGAAAAGCCCGACGTTGATGAATATATATTCGACGTTAATTTTAATGGGAACTGTCGTTAAACAACTGCAACTATTTGTCTTATAAAAATAGATCAAGCAGGTTATAATGTTTGGCAGTACTAAATTATTAGTTAGTACTATTATATTGTTTCTAAAAAATAATACTATAAACAGTATACCCTCACGTGTTATATATCACGACTACGCATTACTTTAAGACGAATTTTTTGAGTTTAGTTTGGAAGTCGATTTTTAGTAGTATACATTAAAACTATTCACAATCAACACGACAAAAAGAAAACAAATCCTACCAAAAACAGATTCTCTGTATAACATCGCGCCAAGTACACGTTTAAAATTTTTTACAAATAAGAAAAAATTATCTTTTACAAAAAAAATAAATCAAATCGAAAAAATACCAAGTACTTAAAATCCTACCAAAAACAGATTCTCTGTATAAAGTCGCGCTAAGTACACGTTTAAAATTTTTTAAAAGTAAAAAAAAAATTATTTTTTACAAAAAAAAAGTCAAATCGAAAAAATACCAAGTACCTAGTATGGTGCAAAATCATAACAAACATTTTCATAAAATTTCAAAAAAAAATTGTATAACAAAATTTCAATGTACTTGGTGTGCTTACAGAAGAGTAAAAAAAAACATGTTTGATTTTATTAGAAATTAATTTTGCTTGAGCACATGTAGTAACGCACACCAAGTACATTGAAATTTTGTTATACAATTTTTTCTTGAAATTTCATGAAAATGTTTGTTATGATTTTGCATCATACTAGGTACTTGGTATTTTTTCGATTTGACTTTTTTTTTGTAAAAAAAAATTTTTTTTTCACTTTTAAAAAATTTTAAACGTGTATTTAGCGCGACTTTATAAAGAGAATTTGTTTTTGGTAGGATTTTAAGTACTTGGTATTTTTTCGATTTGATTTATTTTTTTTGTAAAAGATAATTTTTTCTTATTTGTAAAAAATTTTAAACGTGTAGTTGGCGCGATGTTATACAGAGAATCTGTTTTTGGTAGGATTGAATTTACACACTTGAATTGAAATATTTAGATTTTATCAGTGTTACACCGCAATAATATAAATTCAATCAGTTTCATATGTTTACTAATAAATACTATAGTTAGGATTCTGAGGAATCTATTAAGAGTAGGAGAACCAATGCAATAGCAAAATTTCATTTGATAAGTGGTAAGATAAGAAATTTCATTGGTCTACACAAATATAGGAATAAAAATTAAAGCTTATGTCAAGAGTTTTTAGATGAATTTCATACAAAGTCGATAAGTTATAACATTCAAATATTATTGAAGAAAGAATAAGTAAAAATATGAATTTTTGACATTCTGAAAATTTTGGGATGCTATAACTTCTAAACTAATCGACCGATTGAGCTCATTTTTCAACTATATCAAGGTAGTCGCTTATAGAATACGTATACCAAGCTTCAAAGTGATCGGTTTAAAACTGTGGTAATAATCAAAGTGACAACCTTCATAAAATTATTTTTTATAATATTTTGTAAATTTCTAAAACCCGTTTTCTATCAGAAAAAGTGGTCAAATCAATGAGCTGCATAGTGAAAATTCAAGGCAATCGAGCGAGCTTTCAGATACAACAAACAAAATTAAGCTATCTCTTTCCGTTTAAAAGTTACATTCGGATGAATCGGTAAACAATTTTTTTTTTTTTTTGAAAATTTTACAAAATTTCAATTCACCATATCTATTAAACTTATTGGCCGATTTGGCTCATCTTCGAACTTACCCAAGGTAATTGTCCATAGAATAAATGTACTAAATTTCATTAAGATCGGTGTAGAATTGTAGATGCTATTATTGAAGAACGGCTTGTTATATCGTATGTTCATATGTATATGTATATTAGACTGTGCCAAATGAAATCGATATTTTTTATTTTTCGGTCCCATACGAAAATTAGGTTGTGTCATACAAAGAAAAAATCGCGTTAAAATTTCAGCTCAAGATGACCATTTTTCCGTTAGCGCTCGCGTAAATAAGAATTTCAAAAAAAAAAATGTTTTGTTCTAACTTAATATTCTATAACTTATTAAATATAACTGATTAAAAAATGTCAAAGGTGCTATTTTGTAGGGAATTAAATTCTCTACAAAAGTGACTTTTGATCGAATGAAAAAAATCAACCACTTTTTTACGGCAGTCATCTGAACCTAATTTTTTTTTTAAATTTACATTTATATTGTTTCTAAAAAATAATACTATAAACAGTATACCCTCACGTGTTATATATCACGACTACGCATTACTTTAAGACGAATTTTTTGAGTTTAGTTTGGAAGTCGATTTTTAGTAGTATACATTAAAACTATTCACAATCAACACGACAAAAAGAAAACAAATCCTACCAAAAACAGATTCTCTGTATAACATCGCGCCAAGTACACGTTTAAAATTTTTTACAAATAAGAAAAAATTATCTTTTACAAAAAAAATAAATCAAATCGAAAAAATACCAAGTACTTAAAATCCTACCAAAAACAGATTCTCTGTATAAAGTCGCGCTAAGTACACGTTTAAAATTTTTTAAAAGTAAAAAAAAAATTATTTTTTACAAAAAAAAAGTCAAATCGAAAAAATACCAAGTACCTAGTATGGTGCAAAATCATAACAAACATTTTCATAAAATTTCAAAAAAAAATTGTATAACAAAATTTCAATGTACTTGGTGTGCTTACAGAAGAGTAAAAAAAAACATGTTTGATTTTATTAGAAATTAATTTTGCTTGAGCACATGTAGTAACGCACACCAAGTACATTGAAATTTTGTTATACAATTTTTTCTTGAAATTTCATGAAAATGTTTGTTATGATTTTGCATCATACTAGGTACTTGGTATTTTTTCGATTTGACTTTTTTTTTGTAAAAAAAAATTTTTTTTTCACTTTTAAAAAATTTTAAACGTGTATTTAGCGCGACTTTATAAAGAGAATTTGTTTTTGGTAGGATTTTAAGTACTTGGTATTTTTTCGATTTGATTTATTTTTTTTGTAAAAGATAATTTTTTCTTATTTGTAAAAAATTTTAAACGTGTAGTTGGCGCGATGTTATACAGAGAATCTGTTTTTGGTAGGATTGAATTTACACACTTGAATTGAAATATTTAGATTTTATCAGTGTTACACCGCAATAATATAAATTCAATCAGTTTCATATGTTTACTAATAAATACTATAGTTAGGATTCTGAGGAATCTATTAAGAGTAGGAGAACCAATGCAATAGCAAAATTTCATTTGATAAGTGGTAAGATAAGAAATTTCATTGGTCTACACAAATATAGGAATAAAAATTAAAGCTTATGTCAAGAGTTTTTAGATGAATTTCATACAAAGTCGATAAGTTATAACATTCAAATATTATTGAAGAAAGAATAAGTAAAAATATGAATTTTTGACATTCTGAAAATTTTGGGATGCTATAACTTCTAAACTAATCGACCGATTGAGCTCATTTTTCAACTATATCAAGGTAGTCGCTTATAGAATACGTATACCAAGCTTCAAAGTGATCGGTTTAAAACTGTGGTAATAATCAAAGTGACAACCTTCATAAAATTATTTTTTATAATATTTTGTAAATTTCTAAAACCCGTTTTCTATCAGAAAAAGTGGTCAAATCAATGAGCTGCATAGTGAAAATTCAAGGCAATCGAGCGAGCTTTCAGATACAACAAACAAAATTAAGCTATCTCTTTCCGTTTAAAAGTTACATTCGGATGAATCGGTAAACAATTTTTTTTTTTTTTTGAAAATTTTACAAAATTTCAATTCACCATATCTATTAAACTTATTGGCCGATTTGGCTCATCTTCGAACTTACCCAAGGTAATTGTCCATAGAATAAATGTACTAAATTTCATTAAGATCGGTGTAGAATTGTAGATGCTATTATTGAAGAACGGCTTGTTATATCGTATGTTCATATGTATATGTATATTAGACTGTGCCAAATGAAATCGATATTTTTTATTTTTCGGTCCCATACGAAAATTAGGTTGTGTCATACAAAGAAAAAATCGCGTTAAAATTTCAGCTCAAGATGACCATTTTTCCGTTAGCGCTCGCGTAAATAAGAATTTCAAAAAAAAAAATGTTTTGTTCTAACTTAATATTCTATAACTTATTAAATATAACTGATTAAAAAATGTCAAAGGTGCTATTTTGTAGGGAATTAAATTCTCTACAAAAGTGACTTTTGATCGAATGAAAAAAATCAACCACTTTTTTACGGCAGTCATCTGAACCTAATTTTTTTTTTAAATTTACATTTATATTTATTATAAAATGCTTATAAAACGATGTTACTATGTATGAAACCCATTAAATTAAATCTTTCTAAGAACCTTTATGATATAAAAAAATAGTTTTCATACTTGTGTGAAGGATTACTTATATGTGTATATATTGTAACATGATGGAAAATTCGACATCGACTCGTGGTTTGAATTTATTTCAAATAAGAAATAGTAACCGGATGAGCAAATTTTAGTGACATCTAGAATCGAAAATTTCGACTTCGACCGACTAATTGATCCAACCCATGGATCGTGATGGGAGATTGGGGATAGACTTCGGACGGAACGGCCGCGTTTTTGTATTTGAACAATTCGACTCCGACCAACCGACCTATTTCGATTCCGAGTTTTGAACAATCTGATTATTGATCAACGATTAATTAAAGTGACCGACACCGAAATTCCGAGTGAGCGATAGCCCGACGACTGGGAACAAGCCGAAGCCTCGGTGCGAAACCTGAATACAGTGTGCAACCGATTTGTAAGTGAACTAGTGAACCGTGGTCATGTAATAATTATTAATTAATTCTCCGTGACAACTGTATGATAGTGAAATTACGCGTTACTGAAATAAAATATTATTTTATATTTTATTTTATTCCAATAGAGCAATTTCGAGAATTACGGATTATCTCCTTCTCATTCGTTGCGGCAGCCGAGTCTTGCCATGTAAAATACTCTGACGTCACCGGTCGAGTATTTCGTTAAGAACTACGTCGAGTGTGTTGATGAAATAAACGACGAGTTTTTTTTTCTTTCGACAACTGACTGTTATTTTTTTTTGAGCAAAACTGACTGTTTCCGATCAACTACGTTTTGTTGTACTTTGGTTTATATCGAGTCAAGCCGACAACGGCATTTATTATGTTTGTGTAACCGACAATTTGTGTGAAACCGATCAGTTATTTTGTCTATTGAATATACGACTAATTTGTTTAATTCTGATCACTTATTTTATCGTAATCTTAACTGCCTGACCTTTCCCCGATCCGCTACCCTGAGCCGACATTTTTTTGTTTTGATAATTATTTAGTTGGTGATTATAAAATCACCTGGCGCCCAACTTTAAAATTTTGAACAAGGTTGGCAAATAATAAGTGTACTCGGACTTCACTCCGGTAGATCCCCGGTGGTGAAAAACCCGTTACAATATATATATATATATATATATATATATATATATATATATATAAACTTTTGAACCAAATGTATTTTCTGACTCAGCTCGTCAAGCTGTGTTTAGATGTAGCAAAATTTATCGAAAATTCCATCATGAGGACAAATACAATAGTTAGATTACTATGAAATCTATTAACAATGCGGAATTGGAAAAAATTTTTACTCGAAATAATTGTAGAGAATAAAATTGTCAACAATTACCTGAAAAATGATTCCAATGACATTTTGTGATAAATCTGATAGTGTCGCCAGAAAAATAAAAAGACCTCGAAATTTATTATAACTTGACTTCGAGCTCCAACAACTTTAAGAGAGATGGACATTAAAAAATGATAAGAGACTTTTTTTGTCGAGCGTTCAATTTCCTACAAAAATATGTATTAGTCTATTCGATCTGTTGATCTGTAAACGAGTTATGGATGTTTTGGAGGTATAATCGGAGACAAAAGTATATGAAATTGTGATTTAACGAATATGTATATAAAAAGCCGAATTTATCGTCATAAATTAGCATTCAATTCAAGTTTCTAAACTAACACAAAATTTTTTCGTCTTTACTTAATTTTTTAATAAAATTCTTAATATTTGTAATCATTAGTCGAAAACTTTTGGCAGTGAATATGCCTTGAATCTAACTTTAAATAAAAAAAATACATAAACTTTTTTTTTATCTGAAATAAATAATGTAAATTATTCAAAAATATTCCCTGAAAAATTAGAAAACAAACGTTGGTCTGGATAGCGTTAATTATTTTTCTTTTATAAATTATTTGAATAAAACAAGTGTTATTTTTGTATAGTGAAACGCCACAACATCACAAAGTTTTAATAGTTGATAGTAGTGGCCGTGTTCGCTGGCACTTTTTTTTGGCGCAGGCGCTCTTAATTTTAATCTGCGCATGCTCAAAGAAAAGATGGCTATTATTTATTTTTTTATTTATTTACGGGTAGGTATCTTTCATGCATACCCCGTTTGCCCATATATATCAATTACCCAAATCACAAGGACACATATCCCAATTATTCAAATTCTTATAACACATATGTTTGATAATACATATGTTAAATAATTTAGATCCCGAAAATACAAATATAAGTTACTGTTCACAGCAGATTGATTGATTTGAGATATTAACACCATTTCATAAAAATGTATTTTTTTGACATGTTTGTAGGTGAAGCCACAATATTCAAAATAATTTAAACTTAAACTAACCATATAAAATGAAGCATGGAAATAATCTTAGATATTTTAAATATAACTATTTTTAAATAAAAAATTTTTATTGAAATAATGAGATTTCGATCCATTTTTGACACCTAAAGACCCTCTGCATGGCTTTCTTATGTAATCTTAGTTCATACTACCCCTCGTTTCGATTAAGGGGATCAAGATCTACATCAAAACCATTCTTTAGCCCAATAGAGCCATAATTAGATTTTTGAAGTTGATTTAAGTTAATTATAGTTAAAATTGACCCCTGAGGAATCAAGGTGGCCCAAAATCGCGATTCCCGTCACTAAAATCGACCTAGAAAATCTGAATATGGCTCTATCAAGCTAAAATTTGGTTTGGTAGTAGATTTCGATGCCCTGAATCGGAATTCGACTTTGTATGAACTAACTTTTCATAAGAAAGCCAACCAGAGAGTCTCTAAGGGGTCAAGAAGACCCAAAATCGCGATTCCGGCCACTAAAATTGACCTAGAAAATCTAATTATGGCTCTATCAAGCTAAAAATTGGTTTGATAGTAGATTTCAATACCCTGAATCGAAATCAGGCTTAGTATGAACTAACTTTCTGTAAGGAAGCTATCCGAAGGGTTCCTAAGGGGTCAAAATGGCCCAAAATCGACCTGGAAAATCTAGTTATGGTTCTATCAAGCTAAAAATTGGTTTGGAAGTAGATTTCGATGCACTGAATCGCAATCAGGCCTTCTTATACTGTGCAGGATGGTCTGACTGTTAGGTGCTTGAGTTCGACCCAGACTCAAAATATCCAGTGCCTTTCCATTTTAAGGGTTTCTACATCATATTTCCTTTAAAATGATGTATTTCTTCAATGCCGTTAGATGGATAGTCGACCTAGAAGGCTGCTCTAAATCAGAAAGTAACAGGTCGGGTATTTTCCATCACTTGCAGAATGATCTGACTGTTAGGAGCTTGGGTTCGATCCAGACTCAAAATATCCAGTGGCTTCTCATTTTAAGGGTTTCTTCATCAACTTTCCTTCCAAATGATATATTTACTTAATGCCGTAAGATCGATATTCGACCTAGAAGGCTGCTCTAAGTCATAAAGAACCAGGTCGGGTATTTCCCGTACTGTGCAGGATGGTCTGACTGCAATTCTTACACACTGCCCTGATTAAAAGAAATGATTTGAAACGATTGGCAATGTTAAATGCCCGTAATAAGGGTGATTCAAAAGTTTTCAAAGTTCTCAAAAGCATTAAAAAATATTAAAAAATTTTTTTTTCTCATTGTTTTCAATCGTTTCTTTTATAAGGGTGACAAGACTTGATTTTCTATGGATTTTCTTAGACAGTAACAAGCCCTGATTTCCTATAGACTTTCTATAGGAATTCTTAGAAATTCTTGAACCCAACATTTTCTTTTTGAAGATTTAAGGTCAGTAAGTAAGTAATAAAGTAAATCTGTATTATCGGTAATCTGGACATTCGATATCTAGATCATCAATACATTTGCCTCATTGGGATCTGTGTGATAGACATCCACTCATTTGTCTGGTTATTGATAATATGTCATATCTGACTACAAAATTAACCTATAATAATATTACTTTCAAAATATTAAGAAAAACATGTTTGCTGAATTGCATTTCGTAAAGAGAATTTATAGATCATGATAATCATCATCATAACAAAGAGAATTTATTTGGATCCCAAGTCTAGTGAATAACATCTTATTTGAATTTCAATATGAACACAAGAAAAAATACAATCGGGTAAATTGCATACCAGATTTTTCTGTACCGATACTCTTCACGGAATGCGATTCAGCAAATATATTTTTATTAATATTTTTAAGCTAATAATACTATAGGTTAATAAGCAATGATTTTGAAAATTGCGTTTATTTATAATAAATGTTTCATTCTTAATTATATATATTATTATTTTTAATTATATATATTATTATTATTTATAATATCTAATTTACTGACACGAGTCGAGGTTTGCCCACAGAATAGAGCAAAAAAGTTGTAGGTGGAGCTGTTATTTACTTCTTTCGATCATTTTATCACACAATGGAGTAGATTGTACAAGTAATGTAGTGTTGTATACTCCAAAAATAGTTACAGATACCAATTTATATAAAATTGTGTGCTTCGAAAAACCACAAAATAAGTATTTTATACTACATTGAGTAGTTGTGGAGCCTACAAAGTTTTACCACATTACAGTAGTAAGCAGAACTCCTATAGTAGAGAAATAGCATAGACACTGTGACTTATGTTAGTACAGTTGTCAATGCGGCGACCACAAAGTGTAGTTCAATTTTTACTAGTTTGGTGTGGTAAATTCAACTCCAGCATTTTTTTACATGCATGACTTATTTACATATAAACTTTAAATTTCAATGTTTAAATTAAGATTATTATAATATATTCAATGAAACTACGATATTACTATTTAAAATGATATTAAATTGTGACCACATTCTAAATTTTTAGTTATCAATTACTAATTTTTATAATCCATTTTCTTGCGTGTGCTAACGGGTTAAACATCATAATCGGTTAATTGCCCTGATTAAACAAAACGATTTGTGACGGTTAAAACTGTTTTAATCGTTTTAAATCATCATGAATCGTCAATTGATGATTCAAGAGGATTAAAAACGATTAAATTTTTAATCGTTTTCAATCTTCATGCAGGACCAGAAATTGTTATATTTTATTTTACGATTAAAGATGATTCATGACGATTAAGAATTTCAAATCGTTATGAATCGTCTTTAATCGTAAAATAATATTGCAATTTCTGGTTCCGCATGAAGATTAAAAATGATTGGTGACGATTTGAAATTTTAATCGTCATTAATCGTTTTTAATCGTAAAATAATAAATCGTCTCTTGACGATTAGGGCCGATTAAATGTAAAAAAACATAACGATTAAAGACGATTAATGATGATTAAATTTTTAATCGTTTTAAATCGTCACAAATCGTTTTGTTTAATCGAATAGTTCGAAGGATGTCAACGATAAAAAATTTAAAAAATAACAATTTACTGTATTTTTCACGAATAACGCACTGATAGAAAATTTATATTGACTCAATAAGTATATTTTTTTTGAGCTAAGAATTTATTTCTGAGGTAGCTAATTATCTTCCTGCAAGAAATTTTTGTCTTAGTCTAGATTTTCTCGGTTCTAAAGATTATTATCTTCAATCGATACTATTAAATTCTTCAAGCAAGATCACTTGTCTCTAACTAAAAATATTGTATTATTGTTTTAGGAACTTCAAATTTTTGGTTCAAATAATAATGTCTTGATGGAAGATATTTTTATAGAAGTGAAAAATAAAATTTTTTTTTTTTTAATTTTTCATTGACATATTTGAAGTCAATAAATGTTATCCTAAAAAATCACTCGACAATTTTTAATTTTGAGAAAAAAAAAAGTTATTTTTTTAAGTTGAGTAAATCAATATTTTTATTTAAAATTCGTGCCGATCTTGAAACAAGTTGGTAATGTCTTAAATCTATATTTTGCCTATCTTAATCCAAGAGCAAGAAATTCTCAAGTGAAATATTTCAGTATTTTGTTTAAAAACGAAAAGTGCTGTATTGAAGAATAAAATTTTCAAACAAAGAATTTTTTTGCTCCATTCTAGAATTTTAATTTTTTGGTTTAAAAACTTATTTCCTCAATTAAAACAACTAAAAATTTTAAAACAAGAATCACATTTCAAAGAAACAATTTTTCTTGAATTCAGATAGTTTTTCTACCAGTGCGCATTATTCAATTAATCATATGTTCCAAAACTTATAGCATTTGATAATCACTACACAATTTATTGTAATGGGTTTGTTAGTTTAAATAATATAATCAACTGAATTCTTACAAAATCACGGCTTTTAACTTTTTTTTGATGTTTTATATATATATTAACTTGCTGGTTTCATTCATAGTTAACGTAACTCTTTATCTTGATCATTTCTATCAATTTCTGCCGAAAAACACTGGATTAATCAAGCAAAACTTGAAAAAACAATCATTATTGATTATTCATCAAGCTCTTAGAAAAAATAGTGTTCTAATCTATTTAAGAGCTTGACATTAAAATGGAAATAACTAGAAAGTTATGCGGAATTTGAAAAAAATTTATTCAAAATAATTTGTAGACCATAAAATTCTCTACAAAAAAGATCCCATAATATTTTGTGATAAGTCTGATAGTTTCGCCGAAAAAGTAAAAAAATCTAGATATTTACTATAAATTTGACTTCCAATAACTTTTTAACAGACGGATTTATCAAGAAATGATAAGAGACTTTTTTTGTAGAGCGTTCAATTTCCGACAAAATTATATCTTGAGCTCATCTGTGCAATGAGCCATTGCCGAGGAATAAAATTCCAAGCTTAAAAATTTTTTTTTCTCATGTTATTTAAATGGAAAATAGAAAATTATGATTCGCGACCTCTAAATATCAATATTAAGAGCTCATATTTTCACAGGAACTTTATTTTGACGTCCTCTGACAGAATTCCATGACCATTCGAAAAAAAACATCTGTCAATTTTTTTGACACACCCTCATATATATATATATATATATATATATATATATATATATATATATATATATATATATATATGATATAACGCGCGGTTCTCCAATAATAGCATCTACAATTCTACACCGATCTTAATGAAATTTAGTACATTTATTCTATGGACAATTACCTTGGGTAAGTTCGAAGATGAGCCAAATCGGCCAATAAGTTTAATAGATATGGTGAATTGAAATTTTGTAAAATTTTCAAAAAAAAAAAAAAATTGTTTACCGATTCATCCGAATGTAACTTTTAAACGGAAAGAGATAGCTTAATTTTGTTTGTTGTATCTGAAAGCTCGCTCGATTGCCTTGAATTTTCACTATGCAGCTCATTGATTTGACCACTTTTTCTGATAGAAAACGGGTTTTAGAAATTTACAAAATATTATAAAAAATAATTTTATGAAGGTTGTCACTTTGATTATTACCACAGTTTTAAACCGATCACTTTGAAGCTTGGTATACGTATTCTATAAGCGACTACCTTGATATAGTTGAAAAATGAGCTCAATCGGTCGATTAGTTTAGAAGTTATAGCATCCCAAAATTTTCAGAATGTCAAAAATTCATATTTTTACTTATTCTTTCTTCAATAATATTTGAATGTTATAACTTATCGACTTTGTATGAAATTCATCTAAAAACTCTTGACATAAGCTTTAATTTTCATTCCTATATTTGTGTAGACCAATGAAATTTCTTATCTTACCACTTATCAAATGAAATTTTGCTATTGCATTGGTTCTCTTACTCTTAATAGATTCCTCAGAATCCTAACTATAGTATTTATTAGTAAACATATGAAACTGATTGAATTTATATTATTGCAGTGTAACACTGATAAAATCTAAATATTTCAATTCAAGTGTGTAAATTCAATTTTGATTTATTGACAGTGTTTATGACTGATTTCAACAATGACACTTACATCTATGATTATTGAAATTTCAAATCAAATTATTTCATTTAATTTTGTATTTACCATTAATCCTTTAGTAAAAAACATAGAATACTTTTTCGTAGATAATTCGATTCTGTTTAACTTAAATTTTCGTTATTTAGCTTAGTATTCCGATAATTTTTTTTATTTTTTGAATTCAATTCTTAAATTTTTTGCATTTTACTTTTGAATTTTTTGACATTTTTTTTTTTCTGTTGTATAACCTTGAGAATTTTTGAGAATGTCAAAGAAAAATTTACTTTGTTATAAATGTTTATTTGAATGGTTGAAATAATCAAATTATGAGAAATCTACTTCCATTTCGGCTGCCGAATGGCCTTATTTTCCATTTGTTTTTGTTTTTTTCATTTTTTTCTTCCTCTTCTAGTGATTCTCTTTCTCATTTTTAAAAAAATTTTTATTCATTTTCCTGCATTGTCGTCTAATTTTGAGCTTTATTCCAAATTTCAAATCTCTAGCTCATCGAGAAGTTACTTTAAAATCAATTACAAAATTCCACCCGAACAGACATACATTAAAGCGAGTTAATAAAAACGTGGTAAAAAACGTGGTAACAAGCCGGTGACAAAGCTTTCCCAAGAACGCTTTTGAAAAAAGACGATTCGCGGTAATTATTATATCTCATTTAAAAATTATCTGAAGTCAAGTACCTTTAAAATTTAGTTTAAGTATCATCAAATCCTACCCCCAAAAATCTCTAATAATTTTTTTTTTTCATTTCTAAATTTTTAGTGGTCGAGTGCTATTTTTCACGACAAATTCTATCATTTTGAGGGTGGAAAAAAACTTCAATGTAAAAAAATCTCAAGTTCAACGTTAGAAGGGAAGTATGCAGAGAGTGTGTAACAAGGTCGAAATGAATCGGTCATGTAGTTATCGGATGGCAGTGATCACGGACTTTGAAAAAGTAGTTTCGAGAAAAATATCTTTGAACTTTAGAAAAAAAAATCGGTCTATCGGTTGACCTTGCGGGCCAGCCCCAAAATTTCCCGCTGTTTTCGAGCTTCTTGAGACATTGAAAACATTGTTGTAAATACATTTTCGAGCTCTTCGAGCTCGAAAGTACTTTCGTAAGCTATTGTTTTCGGAAAAAACCCTTTTTTAGCATTTCTTTCTCCCACGATATCTCGCGAACGAATTAACCGATTTTGATGGTTGAGGCAGCAAGCAACGGATTTTATTGAGTTCTGGAGCTAATCAGATCTTGGGATTGTTTGGTCGAGTTGTTACAAAGATATTCACAAACAACTGTTTTTTTTTTACCATTTCTTTCTCCCGCGATATCTCTCGAACAAATTAACCGATTGAAATGATTAAGGTGGCAATTGACGCGTTCTATCAAGTTCTGGAGCTGATTAGAGTTTGAAGTCGATCTGAAAAATAAATAAAAAACTAAAAATTTTTTTTTTTTTTTTTTTTTCGTAATTCGTCAATATTTTCGAGTCTACTTAATCAAATGATCTGAAATTTCTAGGATAGTTGATGGCCAATAAGCTCTTTCGATTGCCAGCTTAACCATCCCAATCGGTTTTGTTTAAAAGTTACCAAGAGTTTACACACACACGCGCGCACGCACACACGCGCACGCACGCACACGCACACGCACACACACACACACGCACGCACACACTCGGACATCATTTTGAAAATAGTCAGAATAGCTTCCTAGAACCTCTAAACGTTGACATCTGATGAAAACTCGATTTTCGAAAATCGGGGTGAAAATAATAACTTACCGAATTTCTTGAAAATAATTGATTTTCTTAGCGGGAATTTAAAAAGTGAAAAAAAAATTTTTTTGTTTCAACTTAGGGGAGGGTGAGGCATACATACTTGAAGTGTTTAACTATAAAAAAAGACAAAAAGAAAAAATCGATTTTTTAAAAGTGCAAAACCCTATGACGCCCTAAAAAATATCAATGCCACGAGAAAATTCTTGGATTAAAATTTAATGAAGTAACTAAAAAATTTGTTCTACACGTAGTGCATTTAAATCTCTAGCAATATTCGCATTGCAATAAATAATATCTCATTAACGATTAAAAAAAAAAAAAAAATATATATATATATATATATATATATATATATATATATATATATAGGCCAAAAACTGGAATACATTACCAATAAAAAAGTTGTAATTATTTATTTTATGATCCTAATTTGTAAATTCGCTTTTTCTACTTGCCTCATTAAATTTAAGTCCAAGAATTTTTACATAGCATTGATATTTTTAATAATAGTCTTAAAACTGCACAATTCTGTTTACTTTAGACATTGATAGCCTGTAAGTATAACAAAAGTCGAGTTTAGAAATTTGACTACCAGGACCTTTTTTTTTAGGAAATTGGATGCCCTACAACAGTATTCTAGAACGAGATTGTTAACTCAAATGGTTCGAAAGTTATCATATTTTTAATGAAAAAACTTTTTTGCGTTTTATTCAAATGGGAGAATTGTTTTCTCAGCACGTAGGTCTTCTTTAAGCTATTAATTCGATATGTTGATTTTTTAGATCCCCCCTAGAGGAAGATTTAAGTGAAAGAAAACTGCTAGTTGTAGACTTATAGAATAAGAATTTGGAATAAAAATTATAACCGGTCAGTAAAACTTTAGTTTACCTTAATAAATTCCACCCTTATTTTTCCTCCAAGAATATCAGATTCCTCGTTATTGTACATTAATTTACCCTTTTGTATTGCGAAAGGAATGTACTCATTATAAGCGACACCTTTTCCAACTTTCTCAAAAATATCCAAATCAGTAACGACTGTATGATCACCATTCAAGACAACATCGAATACCTGGAGGAAAAAAAAGCGTAGTTCAATTAAAAAACTGTTTTTCATTCAAAAAAATAAAGTTGAAACTTTTCCACCTACCTTCATATTTGGGGAGTTGAAGTAAACCTCGCAAAATTTTAGTATCATCACATACTTGCCATCTTCACTAATAGGAATATCGTAGCCAAAAGTTGAATGATGATAGCGCTCTGTTTGATACAAAGTTTGATCTACAGGATTTATTCGGCCGATAATTAATTGTTTTCCATAATCCGAAGCGGTTCCAACTTTCCCCATTAATGGATCTCGTATGTATTTAATTCCAAAACTATCGGTAAATGTTTCCCCACCAGCATTAATTGCATAAATTACTTCTAAGCATAGAACTTGAGTAATATATTCAAAAAACACAAGTAGTAAAAAAACATACTTGACAGTTAAAATTTCGTGAATTATCATCTCAAACAATAGTCAAAGAAACTCTATGTTAAAAGACGGTTTTTCATAACCATTAATTTCTCTGAAAAAGTTATCAGAATGCAAACAAATTTATTTAATTCAAGTTAAATAAATTTCTAATAATTAGATAAATCTTTAAATTCACTGCATTGTGCTTTAAGGTCATTGACTTTTTTAGATTTAAAAAAATTTTTAATACCTCAAGGAATATACAATTGTATGAATTAGAATCATTTTACCTAATTCCCACTATTATACTTCATTTTATTACAACGTGCCAGATTGCTGTTGGCTAATAATGAAGTATCAGTAAATAATAATAATAATGATCATAATTATTATTATTTTTATTATTATAATTATCACTAGTGCTATGGTTTAAATTGCCAATACCAAGGTATAAGCCATGAGCCACGGTTATACTAGAAGTCCTCAAGCGCGAAATCATGTGTCCTGGGAGGTAACTAGAGTTTCGGAGCTGACGCCACCTCCTGGAGCGTCCCTAAGAGAGATCCGAATGAAAATGTAGCCAACGTAACAAATGCAAACAAATTTAAAAGTAAATTGGTCAATAACAAAATATAAATATTCAATAGCTTGTATGTCCTCAGGTGCCTCCACCTGTTAATTGATTAGTTAACTTCAGATACATAAATAGGCACGCATTTATAAACCCCATTTGAAATTTGTATATTAATACTTATTGCGTTTTATCAACATTTGGTCAATAATTTAGATAATAAATCGTCGTGGCACATACTCATTAAATTATATATTTAGATTATAAAAAATTGAACAAATAGATAAGCAAATCTTTATTTTATATTCAGAGAAATATAAATACAGTTTGAGTGGTCTTGGAACGTTTCCTGTCACCTGATACTTAAAACCTAAACAAAACACAAATAAAAATCATGAATAGGCTCTTGTTCTATATTTAACAGTAAATATGGTTATAAACAAATGCATTCTCTATAAACAAATCAGAAAAGGAAATATATAATAAAGAAATGTTATTTATAAATGAAAACCATATCACAAGAACTTAACTATTGTTTTTAATATATATATTTCTATATTAAATAAAGAGTGATTCGTATAATAAATAATTTAAAAGAAATATCGAAATATAGCATTAGAATAATTATAATGATGCTTTACGATAAATGATAATGTCAATTGTATCGAATAACTAGATGTAGAATAATTATAGAAGAACACACCTATGATAGTCTAGGATGTTTAACTGGAAAATTGTACTTAAGTATAAGAAAGTAGAATATAAATAATATAAGTAATAAGAAATCGTGGAATGAATAAGGTAAAAAACGTAAATGCGTAAGTTTATATCTCACATTTGTATTACTAGAAAGTATAAATGTATAAGTCTATTTTGTAAAGAAATGATATATATATATATATATATATATATATATATATATATATATATATATATATATATATATATATATATATATATATATATTGTATGAGCATGAGTGTGAACATGAGAGTAGTGGCGACAAGTTGGAGAGTGGAGGTCAGAGATCTCTCTGCCGTCTGATGTAACTATACTTCTCCTCGAGAACTTTTGACGAATACAACTGTTAGTACTGATCAAGTTTTATCCATACTTTATAATAAAATTCAGTCTTCAGATAAAAGTTATTTTATCAATTATATCTATCCTTATTCATAACTTAATTATTTCATTAAATAATTTAAAATTGGTCCTGCGTGACAACGAACTGTCCACTGTCCAGGAGGTAGCGTCAGCTCGGATCCGTGACGATTTGCACAAAACTAGACTATTGTTGGTAGCTGGTAGTCGTAGGCATATAGTACAAGTAGGGACTAAGAAGGGAGAACTAGACGTCATATAATAATACAAGTGCTGCCATCCAGTGTTTACATGTTATAGATTAAAAATATTACTAACTATAATTCTTGTTACCGAATAATGTTAAGATAAAGTAGAGGGTTTATATTAATGTCACGTTTTTCTGAGAGATGGCAACTAATCCTTGAAATTGACTAATTTACAAAATTATTTAGATTTTGATGTGTTAAGGTATATTGTAACTCTTTTCTGTTTTTCATTTGAAAACAAAACAATTTGATGGTCAAATTTGATTAAATAAATAATAAATATGTTGAGAAGACATTGTTAATGATGTGTTAATAAAAAAACAAATTTTCTCTAAGTAATTAACATAATGACTTAATGGTTACCTTTTTAAATATAAGTAGTCAAGTTAATAAATCTTAAATAGTAAGATAATTATAATTTAACAATTTTGTAGGCGTTAATGTGGAAAATTTAGTTTTAAAATTGATAAATAATGTGAAGGTAAGTAGATAAATTAAATGAATTGCATGATTTTTTTCAAGTATTTGATGGTAGAAACATCAATGAATATAATTTCAATTAATAATAAATTTTGTAGTTATCTTGACAAATGAAAAATAATAAAGTTTTTCAGATGCCATGATGATGAACAATATCATTTTGTTAATTAAAATATAGCTGCTATAATAAAAACAGTGAAATGACTTTCTTGGCTAATTTAAACTAACAAAAACATGTTTAAGGTTAATGCGATTAATTATGCAAATTATATATCCTCTATTTCTATGCAAAAATTTATATTTAAAAAATGACAATACAAGTGAATGTGGATGTAGCTAATGATACGGAATTTATTTATTTTGAGATGAATGAATAAAATGTAAGTATAGTAATATTAAAAAATGCATCTTTAAATAAATGTATGACTTGTAAAATCATTGTTTCCGATTACATTATTTTCATTAATTGATTTGTTGGAAATTTAGAAGATTTTAGAAGTCTGCAATAGTTACACTTATCCATACATAAAATACTTTAATAGAAAAATTCATTTCAAATAGTTCTCATTTTAATGGTTAGTTTGACTGATAATTATTGTTAAGTTAAAAATTCAATTTTACTGGAATGTATGTTCGGAATATGAGATGGTAAATTGGATGCGAATATTTAAAGGAGAAATTTGTCGTAAATTTTATCTTGTTTTGTATTACATATATTTCACTTTTCATCTAGCCACATTTGAAATTAAAATCGTGTGTAGGTGTAGAGAATACTTTAAAAATACATTATATTTTGTCTGGGATAAAATGATAGAGTAAAAGTTATTGAAATTTTTTTTCTTCTAACCAAATAAACTTACTGTATAATAATCTATATCGAAACATAAAAATTGTTAATTCAGTAGCAGCCTAAAAGTAGGCTGGAAAACTTGAGTTGATTCGAATCGAAACGAAAAGACAAGTTTACCCCGTTACTGTAGAATTGCTTGGCAAAAGTTATTTTCTGAGTTGGGGTATAGAAATGTTCTCGGCGCAAATTAAAGATTTTCACAAATTGTTTGAAATGAAAACCGTTTGAAAGTATATATCTGTATTGGAATGCAATGTCCATGATACGGTGAATTTGGTTCTATGAAGTGAGAATTTTATGATTAATGATATATATCGATTAGCAATAGCTGCGAATTCTAAAAAAGCTAGTGAAAAATCTAGAAATTCTGATTAAAGTTAAATAAGAAAACAAAACTGCATATGTAGTCCATTGATTCAAAATTATCTGCTAAAAGTTTACTCCTTAGCACAGTTTCTTCGTAATGAAAATAGTTTCAAGGTATATAATAATCTTATTAAATATCAATATTTTTAAAAATTCTACAATGTTTTTGTGCAGTGAAAATTAAATATATTAATGAAAAATAATAACTGTAAATGCGTTAATAGAATATCAATAGACTATAAATCCTCATTCAGGCTGAAACAAACCAAAGTCCGTTCTAACACTTTCAAATTAGCTGTAAACAATTCGTACACCACTTAGCATTCAAAAATGATCAACGACAGAAATAAAGCTTTGCAGAGATTGTCCGTCATGCAAATCCTGTAAAACTATATAATTTATTTATTATATTTGAATATGTATCAAAATAATAGGATTTCTCAGTCATTCAAGTTGACCATTCCGTGGTTATTAATGTATATTGAAAAATAACAACGGCAAATTTATAAACAACACATATATTGAACTGAAATTTACAAATGATGGAACCCGCAGATACTCTAACAAAAAACTATCAAATTGACGTCAGTAGTCTAACAATTTTTTTGGCGGTCAAAAATATAATTTGTTGGAGTTTTATATTTGCACAGTTTGTTCGTGGTAGGAATCGTCTATAAATGCATACTTTTTATTCCAAACATGAACATTTTTCAAAATATCAGGATTTTTTGTTCATTCCAGCGAAAAATTTCATGTTTATTGATCTCTATCGACAAATAACAACAGCAAATTGACGAACAACACACGTATTGACGTAAATTTCACAATTTAATAGAATCCGAACAGATTCCAAGAAAAAATTACCAAATTGACTTCAGTAATCTACCAGTTTATTTGGCGGTCAAAAACGAAATTTGTTGGAGTTTTATATTTGCACGGTTTGTTCGTGGTAAAAATCGTCTATAAATGCATACTTTTTATTCCAAACATGAACATTTTTCAAAATCTCAGGATTTCTTTTTCATTCCAACGAAAAATTTCATGTTTATTGATCTCTATCGACAAATAACAACAGCAAATTGACGAACAACACACGTATTGACGTAAATTTCACAATTCAATAGAATTCGAACAGATTCCGAAAAAAAACTACCAAATTGACTTCAGTAATCTACTAGTTTATTTGGCGTTAAAAAATGAAATTTGTTGGAGTTTTATATTTGCATGGT
The DNA here is from genome assembly GCF_026212275.2 of Microplitis demolitor. Taxonomy (NCBI): domain Eukaryota; kingdom Metazoa; phylum Arthropoda; class Insecta; order Hymenoptera; family Braconidae; genus Microplitis; species Microplitis demolitor. The sequence continues at coordinate 15,012,777 of NC_068549.1, read as the reverse complement.
TTGTCCGTGGTAGGAATCGTCTATAAATGCATACTATTTATTCCAAACATGAACATTTTCCAAAATATCAGGATTTCTTGTTCATTCCAGCGAAAAATTTCATATTTATTGATCTCTATCGCGGGACGTTAAAAAAATTGGTAACTGCTATCGAAAGCATTGGTAACGGCTACGGATTGTTTCGGTCACTGTTACCGGAATAATGCGTAGCTGCTACCGATTATTTTTTTCTGTGCATTAGTGCAAAGAATATTATAATTTATGAGCTTATACTCTGGTTTCTTGGGTGCTATGCGATATGTTTATTATCATATTTCATGAGCATTATAAACTGTTACTTTATCACCATAGTTAATGTTTTTTTATTTTCAACTAATTTTTGCACACCTCAATCGTTATGAACAGTCACGTACCTCTAATCCCGATGATTATCACTGCTCTTATCATTACGATAGCACCTACAGTTCTTATCGGAGCTTAATGAAATTTTCTACAATTATTCTATAAGCGATTATCTTGATCAGATTCGAAGATGGGCTGAATCGATTGATTAGTTTTGAAATTATGGTTGTTTGGAAAAATCAATTGTTATTCATTATTTAAGTTCATATAACATTAAAACTAAAACTGATAAACGATTCCAGTAAAAATTATCTTAAAGCTTGTTTGATATGCTTCAATTTATGACCTTTAGCTTTATGTTTTGACCATTTCTTTCAATAATTTAATAGCCTTGAAAATTCTAATGAAATCAAAAAATGTTGAAAATATGGTTTTCATTTCACATAACTTATACATGTCCCATTATAATTTAGTTTCGTCAGTTGTATTTTATTGTGCATAAAATAACCTGTAAATTTCACAACTATTATGTATTTAAAAAGTATTTATTTTATTACTTTTAATGGTTCGTACGTACCTGTACGTCTGATAATTATATCTGATCTTGTCATCGTAATAGTAATTACAATTATAATCTCATACTAATTAAATTTTCTATACTTTGCTTATGTAATAGTTAGTTTGGTACATTACCTATATAATGTTTAGTCAAATCAACTATCTGAAGTTCTCTATAAAAAATTAGTCGTTCTCTTTTTTTACTCTCACTCTTCGAAAACGAGCCTAATTTTATATCATTACTATACACTAATGTATATCACAAGATATATATGCATGTATGAAATTTTTTGAACATTTTTTAAATAATGGGGATTTAAGTTTGATTGATAGTTGACAAAATAAAAATTCAATATCAAAATAAAAATATTTTATCAATTTTTTTCTATTATAGATTCTCCTTATACTAAATTGGCCCGTGTCAGCCAAGTACAATCTATCATTACTAAGTGATTGATAATTTGGGAGGAAAAAAAAAAAAAAAAAAAAAAAAAAAATGAGAATTTAATAAGATAAACTTATCCTGTAACCGTCATACACGACCTGAAATATTTCCACAAAATAAAACAATACTCTAATGAATACTTCAATTAATTCGAGAAATTCATTGATATTAAAAAATGTAAACAAATATCTTTATTTTACCAGGACCCAAAATACATTTTCCCTTTTAAATATACTCTTGCCAAAAATTAAAGAAACCAAAAAATTCTTAAAATTTTTTAATCATTTTTGCAAAGCTGTAACGCCGTGAAAAATGATCGTATTAAAATTGAAAAAAATAACATTTTGTAGCTTAAAATCTCTTATTTTGGTGCATTTTTATAAATAATTTTTTAGAGCTATAGCTATTGCGCAAACATAAGAAATATCGCGAAACAAAAGTTTTTAAAATTTTATTTTCCAAAGAGTCTATGGGCCGTGGAAAAATATTTCCAGATAAAACAATGCATGAGCCAGTTAGCGAATTTATTTTGCTGCAATCTGTATTTTTTTAGAGATTCGTACAACAACTTGTCGCTAAGATATCAGCCGTCAAACGAAAAATGATCCTTTTTGTTTTGACAGTCAATATTTCAGGTACTAATGATCGCACAGTAAATTGAAGATCGGCGTTAAAAACTAGAATAAATTTCTTACAAGAGCCTTTCATCATTTTTAAAAAAAAAATTTTTTTATTTATTTTTAACACTCATTAGAAGTAAATACAAAAAAAAATACCTTTTTTTGAGTTTTTCCGTAAATCAAACGTTATTTTGTAAATATCAATGAAAAGACTAATGTTTCTAATTTCTTTTTTTAGCTTGATGTACCCCCAATAACCCTGTAAATTTTTCAATTGATGTATCGAACCGTTTTTTTCGGGGTGATTAAATAAAGTTTTGCAAAAGAATTGAAGGAACGAGTTTTGTTTCTTAAAAAAAGTAATCATCATCAAAATAAAAAAATTATTTGTTTTGGACTTTTCTTATATTTTTACGTCGGTTACTCAGTAAATGTGAAGAAAAGAGAACAAAAAATCTGTGTACCGGTAAACCCTGCAGACCAGCCCCAAAACTTCCCACTGTTTTTGAACTCCTTGAGCTCAAAAACATAATTACTTGAAAATTTTTCGGCTCTTCGAACTCAAAAAACTATTAGACCGTCAAAAACATGCATTTCTCGCGTGGCTCTGATGAAAACTTTATTTTTGAAAATTGGACCGAAACCAATAATTTTCTTTTTTTTTGAATTATCAATTTTCATAGCGGTAAGTTAAAAAACAACGATTAAATCTTATTTTTTTAAATCAATTTCGTACCTTAGAAAAAAAACTCATATCAATATTTATTTTAAACTAAAAATTGAAATTTTAAAGAAAATTTCAATCTCGTACAACTCTCAAAAACCGACCAAAATTACACAACTGTATGACATATTTTTTCTAGGTTTATTTTCAATTTACATTTGAAAGAACAAAATTTTCTGAATAAAAATACACTTTTTCATCTTGAAAAAAAAAAAAAAAGAAAAAAATCGATGAACCGTTAACCGTACAAACCAACTCAAAAATTTCATACGGTTTTGGAGCTCGAAAAGATGTTTTTGAATACATATTAAAAAAAAAAAAAAAAAAAAAATTTCAATACCCGTTTTAAATTAAACAGTACACTTGGTGTTGAACTCGTTTAAGAAGTAAAGAAAAAATATCTTTGAATAATTAAAGAAACAAAAATTAAAATTAAAAGAATTAAAAATATTATTAGCTTAAATTATTATTTACCGTAAGATAAAAATTTGAAATTCAATCAAATTTAAGAAGTTAACAAAACATTTGAGTGAAACATGTACGAAAATTCGATTAAAATATTACAATATTTGTAAATATTTACTTAAAATTTAAAATAAAAATGGTTGATAAAATAAATGATGTATCATTTTTTTTTATTTTAATAAACAATCGTTTTTTTATGGATTTCATAATTTTTTACATTTTTTAATAAATATGAAAATTTTAATTGTCCCATTGGTGTTTACAAAATTTTCAAATGCCATTAAAGTAATCTAAGAGGTAAAACTACAATTAATAAATTGATATATTTTGCTCGTTGTATTAAATATCACGTTATAACTATCACCAAATTGTTTATTTTTGAGAAATGCATAATATTAGTCACAAACTTAATGTATATATTAAAGTAAAATATATTTACGACTGTATAAATAATACAATTATTTAGTTATAATTTATATATACATATATATGTACATATTATACGATTTAAAGAAATTTATATGTCAATAAAGATTTCATTTTTTATTCCAAAGACGTTAAAATACATAATTTATCGATAATGTTATTTTTTACCAACATTGAAGTTATTTACTTTGATTATAATTTCCACTATAAATACTACTACATTAAGTATCAATTGATACTTCTTTTGAATAAATTAAAAAAAAAAAATAATAATACTATTATTAGTTATTTAAACAGTTATGTTCACTTTTATGGCATATAAACAATTTATATATATAATGTTTTATTTATAAGGATAACTACAAAATGTATGTATCAATTAAAATTACTCGTCAATACAACTACAACAAAAAATTAACTCGTAACAAATTTCTCATCAACTGACTTTGACATTATTTATTTATAATACATTTTTTATTGTATTAGTTTAGAAGTTATTTGTCATTTTTTTAATAAAAAACTTTTCACTTTAACAACTACAAAATAATTATGTTATTTCATTATTTAATATTATTGAAATTACCCACTTAAATTATATTATAAATGAATAGCAATTGAATTAAACATTCAGTAAATATTTTTTTTCTTTATTTACCACTATATCAATGTACAATATACTTAATTCACGTATATTGAATATACATATAATTATCAGACTTAACCACGAAAATATTTGTATTTTGTTATTTATTCAATTTTACAGATTTACTCGCCATCTATAAAAAAAATGTAACATTGTAATAAGAACTCTATTTTATCTCAACATATGATAACAATTATTTCAGATTTCTAACTTTTTGACACTTCATGAAAACACTCAGTATTATTTTTCTTGTAATGTAGTCTCTCTTACTATTTTACTATTTCGTAGGTTGGAAACATTACTATAGCAACCTCGATCTAGGGACATTAAATCTAGTTTTGTGCAAATCGTCACGGATCCGCTGAACTTACTGAGTACCGTCTGAAAGTTGCGGGAAAATAGCTGAACAACAAAAGTAACTTTCCAGTTGACAAAAAGTTGCGGCAAAGTTTGCGTCAACTACTTGACTATAAACTTCTTGCAGTCAACTTGACGTAAAATTCTTTAGCCGTGTCTGTCAACTTGAAGTAAAGTACTAAAGTGACTACAAAGCAGTGCAGCCAGATCGTGCAATATTTTTACCCCTTCTCGTGGTGAAATAGCATAGTGTGTAATGGAAGGAGGGGGTATAAATATCGCACGATCTGGCTGCACTGCTACGAAGATATCTCAGTCTTGTGATGTTGTTATCCGTTGTCAAGACACATACGCGGATTAGTAACTATATAATTATATATATATTATAATAATATAATTATAATAGCGATATTAATGAACAAATTAAAAGTAAAATTCAAACAATGAGATTTTTTTCTTGAAAATAACAATTTCTCTTCTTTAATTGTGAGACCACGGAGTTTGGAAATGATGACTAGATTTTTAGATGTAAATTTCCATACGAACGTTTAGGATTTGTAATTTAAAGACTAGGGCGCCTGAAAGCTATTATTTGAGTTAACACACAATTTTTAAACTTATTTTATCATTAGTGAAAAGTGCGTGTCTTCTAGTCATTCAGCTTTTTATGAAAAAACACTATCTTCGAAAATTCTAACAATAAGAACAGCGTAGTTACAGAATTTTATTAAATATTATAATCATGAATTTTAAAGAAAATATGGTCCCAGCAAATAAAAGTGCGATCAACGCCAAACCATATGGAAAAATAGTATTGACATTACAGAATTGTCTTTTGCCAGAAGAAAAACTTAATTCAACACCATCCCGATTAGACGGATTAGATGCGGAAACTGAAACTGATTTACGAATATTAGGATGTGAACTTATACAAACTGCTGGAATATTATTGAAATTACCACAGGTTTTTATTATTCTATTCTCGTAAATTCTTATAAATAGATTTTTTTTCATCAAGACCACACCTGCCGTGCTTAGGAAGAAGGCAGTAACTTCACTTACTGCCTTCTTCCTAAGCACGGCAGCACAGATAATCGTATAATAAAAATCATTTCAGGTCGCGATGGCTACTGGTCAAGTTATATTTCAAAGATTTTATTACAGCAAATCCCTAGTGAGGCATAATATGGAAACTACTGCCATGGGTTGTGTTTGTTTAGCGAGCAAAATTGAAGAGGCACCAAGAAGGATCAGAGACGTAATCAATGTTTTCAATCATATAAAACAAGTGTCGAGCCAGAAGTAAGTACATAAAACGATATTGGCTCACATGTTAGCATTTAAACTTTTAACTATAAGCTAAAAGCAATTAACAGTATGGTATTTTTCTAAGTTGTACTCCTCTTGTTTTACATCAGACTCATTGTATTCTGAGAAATATTTATTCATTATTTTAAGAGTTTTCATTTTTTCTTTTTTGCACTTGAGTGGACGAACAGTACTATCGCTGTTGCACTTGCATAGTAAATGGAAACTTAGTCTACGTTTTTTTTTCATCAGATAAAAATAAATAAAAAGGTATAAACAGATTGCTGTACAGAAAGAAAAGTTATCTTGAGGCAAAAATTAAATTTCTGCGAAATTTTTTTCTTATATCAAGCTAAATTTCTTATTTGATTGAAGTAAAACATTCTTTGAATCGACAAATTACATTTTTCATGAAAGACATTATTCTCTTAGTCCAAACAAACTAATCCCTTAAGCCAAGAGAAGACTTTCTTAAACCAAGCAATTTATTACTCTATTTGAGAATGTTTTTTTCTCAACTCGAAAAATTTTTTTCATGACTAGACATTTTTCTTATCGAATTAAAAAAAAAAGAATTTTTTAATTAAGAGAAAATAAGTATTGGAATTGAGTTGAAAATTTATTGGCCCAAGAAATTATTTAACTTCCCGCTAAGAAAATCGATGATTTTTAAAAATTTCGCGGGCGCGCGCGCGCGTGTGTGTGTGTGTGTGTGTGTGTGTGTGTGTGTGTGTGTGTGTGTGTGTGTGTGTGTGTGTGTGTGTGTGTGTGTGTGTGTGTGTGTGTGTGTGTGTGTGTGTGTGTGTGTGTGTGTGTGTGACCGGTCTATAACTTTTTAACTAATGAACCGATTTGAATAGTTCTCGCGGCAATCAAAAGAGCTTGTTGGCCATCAACTTTCCTGAAAATTTCATATTATTTGATCAAATAGACTCGAAAATATTTGCGAATTACGAAAAAAAAAAATTTTTTTTTTTTTAGTTTCTTATTGATTTCTCAGAAACGAGTTGAACGATCGACTTCGAAATCTAATTAGCTCTAAAATTTTATAAAACGCATCGATTGCCGCCTGAGCCATCTCAATCGTTAATTTGTTCGAGAGATATCGCTGGAGAAAGATATGGTAAAACACGTTTTTTTTTCGAAAGCAAAAGCATACAACAATATTTTCGAGCTTGAAAATAGCGGGAAGTTTTGGGGCTGGCCCGCAGGGTCAACCGATAGACCGATTTTTTTTTTAAAAGAAGTTTAAAGTTTTGTAGGGCATGAAATTCGCTACAGAAAAGTTTATGAGAGCCAAGTAGGTACGACCAATGATACTCGAGTTACAGAACTTGAAAGGTTGGCCTTAATTATATAACTGGCATAAAATTTACGCAACAAATTTAAATAATTATAGCCATATATTTTTAATCATGGGCATACACGGTCATACCGAGTCATACAAAACCATGTATGGCCATATATCGCCTTATATGATTCATACACGGCTATGCATGACTGTATTAAAAAAGTTGGTATGGCCATTAGGGTGGCCCAAAAAAACCGACTATTTTATTTTTTTTTTGATCTCGCATGTAAATTTGTTGGCTTGATATGTTTTAAGAAGTCTCTCCAAAAATCAGCTCGATAAAAAATTTTCAAGAGATCGCTCACGAATTTTGGAAATATCAAAAATGATTGAAATTAGGAATTTTTAATTTCAAAATTTTTTCTTTCTCCTGGCAACAGTAGTTGATATTTGTAAAATCATGACTTTGCTGAAAATTTCAGCCCAAAATTAAAATATTTAAACGGCGCTCAAGAATTTAGAATGTTTCCGAGTGCTGTCTTTTGAACGTTTTCTAGCGACCCTTGAATATTAATAATAAAGCTTCTTGAATTTTTCACCATCAGTTTGCATGACAATGAATGAAAATATAACCCGAGAAATAGAAATAATAAGTTTTTTTCCTACTTTTTTATTTTATTAATTCAACTTTTAGGTTTTTTTGCTTATTTAAAACTTACCAAATTTTATTGTTTAAGACTGTCCTGTGTATTTTTGATTATGCAAAAGTTATATTTTACTGAAATGATAATAATTGAGTTATAAAAAAGTACAAAAACCAATTGAAACTATTAGTTACATATTATCAGTTAATATTCGAAATTCTTGTGCGCCGTTTAAATATTTAAATTTTGGGCTAAAATTTTCAGCATAGTCATGATTTTACAAATATCAACTACTGCTGCCACGAGAAAAAAAAAATTTTGAAGTGAAAAATCCGAAATTCAATCATTTTTGATATTTCCAAAATTCGTGAGCGACCTTTTGAAAATTTTTTATCGAGCCGATTTTGGAGAACAATATATCGTTACCGTTGTAAATATTTAAATAATTTAATTTAAAATATATTAATAAGAGAGACGAGATTAGAAATAAATTTTTCCCGCTTTAATTTGAATATCGTTGTTTAAAAAGTTGGAACGCGCTGTTGCCAAAAAAAAAAAAAAATTAATATTTCAAAACTATGAATATAATATTTATACTATTGCTACGAATGCTATGACGGAAGAAAATAATCATAGAATTCATGACCATTTCCATGATTATTTTCCGACGTCAAGATTTTGGAGATTACTTCTGATCGCAAGTGTCAAGTAGCAAATAGCAAGTAGCAAATATCAAATTCAACTCCGCCGTCCATCTTACGGCATTAACTCATATGAGTCAAAAATACCCAAGTAATTTCATTACTTTCTTTAATTAAATAGGTAATAATTATTAATTTATGGACTCGTTATATTATTATACATTAAAATAATGAATTTTTATAACATTTGGAAAATTTAGCACACAAACAAATTTTAACACTCCTTTGACTTACTAGTTTCGGTCGAATCTCCTTAAGTAAGTAACATACATAAGTTAAAAAAAATGTTTATCATATCAAGAAATACAAGTCTAAAAAAAAAAATAATTCTACTATTGGATCGAGTGTCAAATATGTATTGGCTTAAGAATTTTTTGCTTCATTCAAGATTTAAAATTCAAGAAATTATTTTACTGCGTCCAAGAGATTTCCGGTTTTCATTCCACTTCCTGAAAAATTTCTTGGGTGAAGTAAAATCATCTCGAGTCAAATAATTTTTTTGTCTGAGTAGATTATAAAATATGCATCGAGTCTTGAGCTTTATTTTGTGTTTAAAGATTTTATTTTAAAAAAAAGCTTGGACAGAAATAACTGAACATCTGTTTTAAGTAATTATTTGTTTATCTAGGCCGATTCAGCCGGTAATACTGGACCAAAACTACGTAGCTCTAAAAAATCAAGTTATTAAATCTGAACGACGAGTTTTGAAAGAATTAGGTTTTTGTGTTCACGTAAAACATCCACATAAGATCATCGTGATGTATTTACAAGTATTGGGCTATGAAAAAAATCGATCTCTTATGCAGCAATGTTGGAATTACATGAATGATTCACTACGTTCAGATGTATTTTTGCGTCATCAACCAGAAACAGTTGCTTGTGCCTGTGTTTACTTAGGCGCCCGACAGCTTCAGCTCCCGTTGCCTACCCAGCCACCTTGGTTTGCTCTATTTAAAGTAAATGAATCAGCAATTAGAGATGTTTGTCGACGTATACTGAGGCTCTACACTCGACCACGTATACGTTCGGAGCAATTGGAAAAAAAAGTTGAAGAATTACGGCGACAATATGAAGAAGCTCGATCTAAAGCTCGTGGTGATGTTGAAGGACATACACCTAGTCCACCTCTTCCTAAACACCACAATGCTTGGGGTGGATTTATAAGTCGAAGTGGAACACATGCAGTTCCGGAAAGAGTTAAATCTCCAAGGTATTATTGATTTTTTTTTTTTTTTTTTTTCAAGTTTCATTTCGTAGTATTTATAGCTACTTACTTTAATAATAATTATGTATTTTTTGCAGGCGTTTGAAATCAGTAACTAATGCTTCATCATCTATTCAACGAAGTGAAATAACGAAACACAATAAACGAAAAAAACATTTGAGTAGAAGCAGATCCCGAAGCCATAGTCGTGGCCGTACCCGTAAAACAAAAAAAACACAACGTCATAGGACTGGCAGTCATAAGTCTCGTAGCAGATATAGATCGCGTAGTTAATTTTCATTTTATTTTTTGGGTTATAATCAATGTCATAGATTGTTATTACCGTTAAAATAAGTAGCGTACATTATAATAGTGATAAAATTAATTATGACTGTAAAAACTGTATGAATTTCCTACATTTTATAAAAATTAGAAATGTAATTGATTTTTATTTAAGCAATAATATTAATCACATTGAACACAAAATTTGAAAAAAAAAAAAAAAAAATTAAAAAAAAATCAGTAACTTGAGAAGAATTTTTTAGTTGCTTATCGAAACATGGCGCAATGAGAAAGTCATGCTCCCAAAGCTGCCCCCACTTTTTTCAAAATCAGTAACACTGTCTAGAGTCGGAATCCAGAACTAAAATAATAAAAATTTAATTTAATCATTGAAATAATAAAAACTCTATGTTTCAAGGCAAATTAGATTCAACTAGATGCTAAGAAGAATGATATAAAATGAGAATTGAACTAATGTAGGTTAAACACAGGACAAAAAATGAAATTTTGGATAATTATTTGTAGAAAGACTATTTCCATGCATTGACAATCAGATATTATTCTCTACTCAAGCAATCAAGATAATTATTTCAATAACTTACTTGAATTTTTCAAGTCTATAATTATTCTGTAATTTTGCAAATAAATAAAATTCGAGATAGAGATATCTGTAGACAGTATTGTATTGTTTTATTAAGCGTTAAGAGGCTTTCAAAGAAGTTGGTAAATGTAAATTTGTTTAATTTCGTTTACACATGTCAATAAAATTGAAAAAATTTTGATATCACCATTAGGGCGGTCCGTTTGGAACGAATATTTTTTTTTCTTCAATCCCACTTTAAAATATTGTAATCATTGAAAAAAAAGTTCCTGAAAGTTTTAGCTCTTAATTTTAAGTATTTTACATTTGATTTTCAAGTTTTCCCATGTAAAATACATAAGAAAGTTGGGATCTTTTTTTAAATTCCCTATAGCTCAGTTGCCGTTTGCGGCATTTCCTAGGTAATTTAATACTTTGCAAAAGTCTCCTTAGTAATTTTACTGAGATTTTAAATGTATTTTCTGTACTCGTTCTGAAAATTATTTTTTCAATAATAATTTGGGTTTTTAGTTAATATTGACTAAATAACGGAATCTACAGTAAAAATGCAGATAAGGTTTCTTTAGGAAATTTGATTCTCTACAAAAAAGATCCTCTCAGTTAAGTGGCTCAAATTCTTCGTTCATGTGATATAGCAATTTTATGAATAAAATATTTGTCAAAAATGTTTTCGAAGCTTATCAAATTTAACCTTTTTTATTTTTATGAATGGCTTTAATTATTAAAAAGAAAATAATTTACTGAATTTTAATTAAAATTAAAAGGCATTTGATCGAAGCTTAAAACAAATATTTTATTTACAAATTAATAAACTCCCTACATCACGTGAACGAAAAACTTGAGCCATTTAACTAAGAGGACCTTTTTTGTAGAGAATCAAATTTCCTAAAAAATCGTTATCTACATTTTTACAGTAAATTTCGTGATTTAGTCAATGTCAACTAAAAACCCAAATTATTATGAAAAAAATTGACTTTCCGATTCAATACAGAAAAAAACAATCAAAATCTCAGTAAAATTACTATGGAGACTTTTACAAAGTATTTAATTACCTATAAAATGCCGCAAACGGCGACCCGATAACTTGAAATACAGCTGAGCTCGAGAGAACTAAAAAAAAATATCCTTACTTTCCTATATATTTTATATGGGAAAAATTCAAAATCAAATGTAAAGTACTTGAAATCAAAATTAAGAGCTGAAACTTTCAGGGAATTTTTTTTTAATGTCTACAACAATATATTTGAAGTGGGATTAAAAAAAAAGTCATTCCAAACGAACCACCCTAATCAACATATTTATATATGTACATATACAATACAATACAATACAATACAACAAGATCTACAGATATATCTCTAACTCAAATTTAATTTAAAAAATTATAGAATAATTATTGGCTTAAAAAATCCAAATTATCGTAATATTTATTTTGATTACTCAAGTAGAGAAGAATATTCAATTTTCTATGCATGGAAATAATCTTCCGACAAATTATTATCCAAAATTTCATTTTTAGTTTCGTGTTTAACCTACATTAGTTTAACTTTCATTTTATATAATTATCTTTAGCATCTAGTTGAATAAAATTTACCTTGGAGCATAGAGTTTATATTTTTTTCGACGATCCAATTAAATTTTTATTGTTTTAGTTCTAGGTTCCGACGCTAGACAGCGTAACTGATTTTGAAAATACAATACAGACAGCTTTGGGAGAATTCCCTTAATTTTTATGGTTTGTTTTATTTTTCTCATTTAATTCAGAAGTTCGAAATGAAACATGCGAGATGATTAATTTTCTTACAGTCGAATTTATATACATATGAACAAACTATTTTTACAGAAACACCTTCAACTACCAGCATTATTGTAAGACTGTCGACCAGCTAACTCTAATAAGTAACGATCAGGATGATCCAACCAATCATTAGGGCTTAATTTTACAACTCTTTGTTTTTCAGCTTCTTGTAATTGCCATTTCTTAACTTCTAATTGTCGTTCTCTGAAAATAAATTACAATAATTATAAAATTAAGTATTATTTATCCTAGAAAATTTATTATTATTAAAATAAAAACCTTGATTTTCTATCACCACAACCCCATACTTCAATACTTGTAATACGATGAGGTGCACCTCCAAAATCAACCGAATGAAACGATTGATCAATATTAATAATAGGATTGCGTGGGTCATCTCCAGCTCTTAATCCATAAGGATATCCTCTAATACTAGTATTTAAGTACAAAATTTTTGATTTTTTTTGAAGCACTTTATAAGTAGGATATAATTCAACAATAACAGAGTCATCATCCCCCCAATAAAGATGAGACTCTCGCCATTCAACAGCACTACATATACAATAAATAATCTGCTGATCACTGCCGCTATCTCCTTTGATAATTACTATCGTTGGACCCCGATACCCTAATACATGATGAAGAAAACGATTGACTCCTGTTCCATGTTCATCACTGCTATATAACAAAGTCCAGTGACTAGGACAAGGATTTCTAGATATCGGAAGTATCTTAGCCGTATTATTGTCTAATGACGAATCCTCAGTCTGTAAAATGAAACTTATTAAGAAAACCTAGTCTTGGAATTGCTATTTTTTTTTAAAACTAAGTTCTATAAAAGAGACAAAAAAAAAAAACATTTAATAATCATACCTGAATGTAAATAAGAGGTAAAGAGATAGATAATAACCATACATGACTAAGAGGCAACAAGTTTTCAGGCTTATCAAAAAAAACGGCTTTTTCCAGCACTGGAGTAATTGATTCCATATGAAGTTGTAATTCTTCACTTAATAAAAGATTTTGGCCATAACGATAGGCGATAGTGAATACATGGACAATCATTCTATGTATTCCCGTTATTACTCGAGGACAATGCTGCCACAACCAATTACTTACGTAACTTATTGAAAGAGTTTCTTTCCCATGAAACTGAAAATATAGTAATGAAAATGTTATTAGGCAATTTAGTGTATTGCAGACTTTTCGAAATGAATCATATTTTTAAGTCAATTAATTCGTAGTTACAAATGATTTTCTGATCATAAATTAATGATTTAATTTTTTTTTACTTTTGACAATTATGTTGACTCTTATCACCAGTTATGAATGAATATTGATGATTAATTTCATGTATTATCCAATATAATTTGCGATAATTTATTAACGTTTTATTGTAATAATTTACTTCTTGAAATCCCGAAATCAGGTGCAAAATTTTAAATTAGTACAAAAAATATCTGCAATGACCGAAAAATAGAAATAAAGGAAAAAAAATTAATTACTCAGTTAAGAGACAAGATTATTGACGAAAGTAAAAAGAAAAAAAAAAAAAATCGGTAGATCAGTTGATCCTGCGGGCCAACCCCAAAACTTCTCGTTGTTTTCGAGCATCTTGAGCTCGAAAACATTGATGTGAATACATTTTCAAGCTCGAAAATACTATTGTATGCCATTGTTTTCGAAAAAAACCGTTTTTTAGCATTTCTTTCTCCCATGATATCTCTCGAACAAATTAACCGATTGAGACGCCTAAGGCGGAAATCGACGCGTTTTATTAAGTTCTAGAGCTGATTAGATTTTGAAGTCGATCGTTTAAGTTTCGTTAAAATGAATGACGAGCGTGATGATTCAGGTGTGACGGTTTTGAATTATGGATAACGTACATAAGAAAATCTCGTTTACGGAGCAGGGGAGGGATACCCCAGCCACGGCAGTGTCAGGTGGCATAGCAGCACCTGCGCGGTCGTCATCAAGCGACTGCTCGACGCCCTTGGTGGACCACTTGGCCAAGGGAAAAAACGTCGACACGCCAAGTGAAGGCAAGACCAATAATCCTGGCTTGCTTATTCGAGAAAGTCTTGCGACGAGAGATTCAGCGATTTCCAGGGAGGATTCTGGTCTCCAGGAGCTCCAGGAGATCTTAAAAGAGACTATTCGAACAATCGCCAAGAAGAGGACAGTGGCGTCCGAAGTGACTTCAGGCGTGAAAGAGGCTGCGTTGATTCTTACGCAGCTTTTAACGCATCGGAAGACGTGGAAAGATGCCCAAAGAAAACTAGCGACAGTAGAGGCGGAGGAACGTGAGCGCCTGACTAAGGAGCTGCGTCGACAAGAGCAACTTCAGAAGGAGGCGGCTCAGAAAAAAACTCCAAAAAAGAAAAGAAGGGTACCTCCGAGGAAAGACCACGAGCCGTCCAGCCCACCTAAAGGGCCTGAAGAGTTGGTTGGACGTTCCTACTCGGAAGTAACGGCACTTGGAAATGAGGCCTCGACAGGGAAGCGCCCGTTATCGTCTCCTGAGAAGGCAGGACGGGAGAAAAAGAAGAGAAAGGAGACGGCAAAGGGAGATCAAATGACCACCGGTGCCCCTTTCACCGTTGTAGAGGGAAGGAAGAAGAGAAGGAAAAAACAAAAGAAGGAAAAGGCAGCCAAGGACAGTGGACCGGCGGGACCAGGACCAACAGGACCAGCGACTCAACGGACCACAGCATCCAAGGAGGCCAAGCGGCGGAGGACACGACAACGGGCGGAGGCCGTTTTGATCATACCAGGTGAGTCAAGATCGTCTGGGGAGGTTTTGAGAGCACTGCGATCAAAACTTTCCCCGGAGGATCTTGCTACTAGTGTAAGATCGATAAGGACAGCCAGGCAAGGCGGTCTTCTTATCGAGTTCGAGGGATCTGTTAAAGATCGCTCTGCTCTCGATAAGAAGATTACCGAGGCGGCTGGTGGAGTCGTTGCTGTGCGCCATCTTGCTCCGACCACTACGTTGGTTATTGGCGGGCTGGACGCAGCAACGACGGTTGAGGAGGTGGTGGAGGCTTTGCGTCGGAGCACCAATGTAGGTGCGGACGAGCTCAAAGTTAATATAACTAAACCCAGTAAATGGGGAGCTGTCCGTGCCTTCATTGAGGCAAGATGCGAGGTCGCCACTGCTTTAGAGACCTTGGGAAAGGTCAAAGTGGGCTGGTTGGTCTGCCGTATCCGCCGCTGGGAACGGATTGATCGATGCTTTCGCTGTCACGATCTTGGTCATTCGACCAGATCGTGTAAGGCGAAAGAGGATCGGTCGAGTCTTTACTGGCGTTGTGGCCAGGCGGACTATCAGGCCAAGACGTGTACCAACCCACCTAGCTGCCACCTCTGTGTTGCGGTAGGGGACGGGCGACCTGTGGATCACGTGATCGGTTCAAGGCGGTGCACTTCCCACAAAAATGGCTAAAGTACTGCAGGCGAACCTACAACGGTGCAGAACATCGCTCGATCTACTTCTGGCACGGCGAACAGACTGCAGAATGGATATTGTTCTGGTTTCAGAACAATACCATTCAGCGTCCGGACCAAATTGGTTCTGTGACCCATCGGGCACAGCGGCGATCTGGATTCCGGATCTTGGGTCTGTATCTGTAAAAGATAGTGGATCCAGGGATGGGGTTGTATGGGTAGTTACGCCAGCGATTACCTTCGTGTCATGCTATTTCACACCCAATGAGCCTATTGCGGCCTTTCGAAGGAGAGTGAATGAACTCGAAAGAGTCATTCGCAATCTTGAGGGAGAAGTCGTAGTAGGTGGGGATTTCAATGCGAAATCTACCGATTGGGGGATGGAATGGACTGACACGCGTGGGTCTGAGCTCTTGGACATGATGGCAAGTTTTGATCTTGTTATTATGAACAAGGGAAACACGGCAACTTTCCGGAGAGTTGGTACACGTGGGTCTATTGTAGATCTTACGTTTGCTACTCAACGGATAGCTGCTGTGATCTCGGACTGGGCCGTTCTTGAGGAGTTTACGGCCAGTGATCACCAATACATCTCGTATACGGTGCACGATCTACGGGGAAACCCTGCGACAGTGTACCAGCGTTCAATGAAGCGGGTGGGTTGGAAGGTTTCGGGGATGGATGCGGGTGCTTTACAAAAAGCGGTCTCTGACAGCGTCGAGGCTTTTCATCCTCTGCCTGCTGAGACGCGCGAGGATGTGGAGATGATTGTTGACCGTGCGATGAAGGCTCTCGTCTCAGGCTGCGACGCTGCTATGCCTTGACGTTCCGCAAGCTCACGCAGGAAGCCAGCTTACTGGTGGACTGATGAGATTGCGCTGCTCAGGGCTGAGTGTTTGCGTCTTCGGAGGCAAGCACTCAGGGCGCGAAAGCGCGATACTGGGCAGCAGAAGAACGAAGAGTATAAGGCGGCGAAGAAGCGACTGGTCACGGCGATCAAGGAGAGCAAGGGGAGATGCTGGAAGGCGGTCTGTGAAGAAGTAGATAATGATCTATGGAGCCTTGGCTACCAGATTGTTACTCGAAAATTCATGGGTCGCAGTCCAGTATCTCTTATGGAACCTGATGCGATGCAGGAGATAATCAATGTCCTGTTTCCGGAGCGTGAAGATCGGGACAGTCCTGTTTCGACTATACCCGATGACGAGTGCTATTTCTGAAGCGCTTTCATTTGCCAAAAGAGCTTGGACGGGAAACCATCGGTCCCGTCCAGTCTGCATTATGATGACCTTCGATGTCAAAAATGCTTTTAATTTGGCACGATGGCCAAATATAATAAAGGCGCTGCGGAAATTAGGTCTGTCCGAGTATCTCATTCGGATCATAGATGATTACTTACGTAATCGTTTCTTGATCTATGAGACTACTTTTGGCGAGATGATGAAGAAGCTGACTGGAGGAGTGGCTCAGGGTTCGGTTTTAGGACCAGAACTCTGGATCATCCTTTATGACGCTCTTCTACGTCTAGATTTACCGAGCGAGGTGATACTGGAGGGGTTTGCTGACGACGTGGCGGCACTAATGCTTGCGCGCTCTTACGAGAGTGCACAAAGATTAGCAAGCCTGGTCGCGACCGAAGTGGACACCTGGCTAAGTGACCATGGTATGGCATTAGCTAAGGCGAAAACGGAGGTTATAGTGCTCACAGCCAAGAGGTGGTTTCCGAGTCCTTTCCGGGCTCTCGTCGTGGATCAATACGTCGAGAGTGGAAGTTCTTTGAAATACCTTGGGGTGACGATCGATACGAAACTTACGTTTCGCGATCAGATTGTCGGTGCAGCTAAGAAAGCGACGACGTTGGTAGCAAGCCTTTCTCGGTTGATGCCTAACGTCGGAGGACCGAGAAGCAGCCGTAGACGAGTTCTCATGAGCGTCTCACACTCGATAATGCTTTACGGAGCAGAAATCTGGTGTGAGTCACTCAAAGCAGAAAGTTATCGTCGACGACTGGCATCCGTGCAACAAAGAGGCGCGCTGAGGGTAGCTTGCGCTTACCGTACGGTTTCGGAAGCAGCCGTTGTGGTCATCGCGGGTGTGATTCCAATTGACCTTTTGGGTTTCGAGAGGAAGCGCATCTGGGATGCCCGTAGGGCTGGGGAAGAACCGTTGGAGAGTGTAAAGGCTCGAGAACGCGAGGAGACCCTGAAACTCTGGCAAGAGCGATGGGAATCTGCGGAAACGGGACGTTAGACATTTAGGCTCATTAAACGAGTCCGTGATTGGATAACAAGAAAAGGGGGGGGGAGGTAGATTACTATCTCACCCAGTTTCTGTCCGGTCATGGACAGTTTAATGAGTACTTGTATCGCATGGGGATCCGAACCGATCCTTATTGTCAATACTGTCCGAACGTTGTCGATTCTGCCGAGCACACTTTCTTTTTCTGTCAGCGTTGGTCTGAAATACGGCTGCGTTTTCAGAACGAGAAAGAAGTGCCAAATGTCGCTGACCTGGTGATACCTTGGATGTTGGCGACGGCAGACAATTATAGAACAATGACAGTGTTTGTAAAAGAGGTCCTGAAGGAAAAAAAGAGGGAAGAAGAAACGGAGGGGTAGCTGCGAAAGCAGCGGGGGTGCCTAGTACTGTGAAGTAATGCTCACGCGGTTCCGCAGTACTAGGTATGGGAGAGAAAGAGAGTGAGGTTTTTAGCCGGTAGGGCCCCCAAAGATACAGTCATTACTTACTGTCATGGTAAGTAATACATCTTTGGGGAAGGAGTCCGGCACACGGAGGACAGTACCCATACAGAGGGCAGTTTATGCTTTCTGTATGGGTAATGTCTTCTATGGTGTGTAACAGCATTTTTCCCTCACTGTTCTTTCTAGAAAAAAAAAAAAAAAAAAAAAAAAAACTAGTATTGTAAGATTTTTTCCGTACGTCGTCAATTTATCAATTTTTTTTATCCAAACCAGACTTTGAAAAAATCCATTTGTTTACGACTTTTCTTAACAAAAAAAAAAAAAAAAAAAAGTCTCTAAACGATACAACAGAAATTCGTTTTGAATAAAATGCCATCGATTGGTGGTATCGACATTTTATCGATTTTTCTAATCCAAACTAGATTTTGAAAGACTTCAGTTGTTTATCACATTAGTTAGAATAACATTTTTTTGAGTACATAGAAACTACAAAAAAAAATTAATGATTGATATGTTACGAGTTACGAAGTTGTCTATATTTAAGAAAAAGCGTTATTTTTAACATTCGTAATTCTTTGAATGCTTAATTGATAAGATCTAAAGAAGTTCGTTTTAAATATCTTCGTAAATACACATTTTATAAAAAAAATGAACATGACCTTTTTTGTGAAGAATTTGATTTCCTACAAAATTGTTCCTCCCTGATTAAAAGAAACAATTCAAATTGATTCAAAACAATTCAAAAAAAAAATTTTTTTAATCGTTTTAAATACTTTCGAATCGACTTAATCGACATTGTTTTTTAAGTGTGAATGAAAATGAATCGTTTTGAATCGGCGTACACAAAAAGATTAAAAAAGATTTAAAACAATTTAGTAGGGCTGTACATCTAAACTGGCTTACATCTAAACCTGAAATTTACGATGAGCGACCTTTCAAAATTGATATCAAGAGCTCCCGTTTTCACAGGCCTCTTTTTTCGAGACTAGGAAGATATGTCACTGCGGGTTTTGAAAAAAAAATAGTCGATTTTTTTGAACCGGTCTAATATTAGGGCTGTACATCTAAACCGGTTTAAGCGGTTGAAAAAGTTAACCAGGTTAATTAGCTGGCTAACTCGCCAGCTTAGCTAATTTAATCGGTTAACTTAATTAGCTTGGCTAATTAGCCTAAGGCTTAACCGGTTACTTCAAATTAGCTAGGCTAATTAGCTGAGCATTTTACCGGTTAAATGGTTAATTTTTTTTTTTATCTATTCATGGAAAATATAGGGTAGAGATACCATTAAGAGACCAACGCCCAATTATTTTTAAAGTTGTTCAAAAAAAAAAAATTTTCAAAAAAAATTTATTTTTTTTCAAAAAGTTTTTTTTTTTTTGAAATGTTTGTATTTTTTCAAAATTTGAGTACCGGTTGGAATAAAAATGTGGATGAAGCTCGGAAAATTTTTTTTTTCATTTTGTTAAAGATTATGAGCTTTTCAGAGCAAAAAATGTGATCTTTTAATTTTTTTCAAAAATTCGATCGACTGAAACAAAAAAAAGGCTGGTTGGATTAATCTGGCTCTTTGTAGGGTTTCTGTAGGCATATTGAACTGTAAAATGCACACTCAACATTATTAATTTCCACAATATTTTCGATCCAGCGCTCGATTTTCCAAAAAACCACCAAAAACCCTTTTTTGTTGCATTTTCAAATTCATGTGACGAAATGAAAAAATTTATTTTTCGAAAAAACAATGGCTAATCATTCAAGGGAATTTATTAAAGTTTTTGAAACCGATCATTAACTTTTTGTGCGATCATTGGTTGCTGAGATATCGATAATCAAAGACAAAAGGATCCTTTTCCATTTGAAGACCGATATCTCGGCGACGTGGACGTATCAAGATCTATAAAAAATGAAATTAAAGCTGAATAATGAAGGTATCCGATCCTTATAGTGGTTAAGCAAAAAAAAATTTTCCCACGCCAGTAGACCAAAAAAAAGAAAGCAAAAAAAATTTGAAAATTTTTTAGTCGCTGGTTTTTCTAAGATTACTCAAAAACCGCTGACGCTGAAAATTTTTGAAGTTCTAATCTAAAAAGTAGACACTTGGAGCTACAATTCCTTTTTTTTCTTCCTTGTACGACCATTTCTCTCGAAGTTACGGCCTGTTAAAAATCACCCAAAAATTTAGATTTTTTTTTGATCCTTCAATTTTTTCCAGTAGTGAATATATTAGATCGGTTCAAAAAAATCGACTATTTTTTTTTTCAAAACCCGCAGTGATATATCTTCCTAGTCACGAAAAAAGAAGCCTGTGAAAACGGGAGTTCTTGATATCAATTTTGAAAGGTCGCTCATCGTAAATTTCTATTTTACGTTTAAATAACATGGAAAAAAAATTTTTTAACTTTGAAATTTTACAACTCATTTTGGAATTAACATGTCAGAGTGAGAGATACATATTTTTGAAGGAAATTGAACGCTCTAAATAAATTGTCTCTTATGTTTTTTTCTTTAAGTCTACTCCTTTAATAGTTATTCGAGTGTAAAGTTCAACATGTAATTAATTTAATCTTTTTTTTATTAATTTTTCTTAAATATTTCATAATTATTATTGAAAAAAAAAAATTTGTTTTCAAATATTAAATTATCAAGTTTAACGTCGTTGACAAAGTAGATCTTTATTGTTCTACTATGACGAATAAATGACTTTTCAATTTGAAAAATCTGAAATTAATTCTCTCTTTGAAGTTTAAACATTTTGTCTTCTAGAGTTTCTTCTAAATATAGGGAAACCTAAAGAGTAATCAAAAATAGTAAGTTGATAATGCGGCACATCTCTATTTGACCGGTAAAAAAGTGCACTACATTTCCTACAAACACACAGTTGGTCGTTTTTCCGAAAAATTATGTACATACAATTCAAGTTTTTTTTAAACTTTAAAGAGAGAATTAATTACAGATTTGTGACGGGGTAAAATTTAATTTATCATCAAGGAAAATCGTGGTTTTCCACGGCTGGTCAGTTACCCGAGCCGGAACCCCAAATAAGTACCCGTTAAAGTTTTTCGACTTGTCGCCGGGTGCGCTAATTGAAGAAGCGCGGACTTTTGTCTCAAAATTAATTAAGTGGGGAGGCCATTTTCCGGAAGTTGCCGAAAATGGCCGAGCTGAAAATATATAACCACAGGACAGCAGCAAAATCGAGGAGAGTCGGTCGAGCCGACAAGCTTACCGGACGTCCATTTGCCGTGAGCCTTATTCAGAAGACCGGAACCCAAGGAAAGACCACGGGAAGCTAGATAGCCGCCAAGGGTATCATCCGGTAAATAAGTGCAAAGTTTAGTGTTAATATCGAAGTGCTGTGTGTAAATTAATTCTCGGCAGGTAAGCCAGAATTATTAAATTAATTAACATCGAGAATAAAGTTATCAGAAGTGTTAGCAACTTTGCGTCTTCAATAGAGTAAATTCTCGGCAGCGAGGCCAGAATTTATTAATCATTAATTGTAAATTAAGGAGTAAAATTTCTCGGCAGGAGGCCAGAAATTATAATAGTTACTTAGTCATTGTTACATAAGAAATTAATCGGTAATTTAATAAGATAAAATTTATAAGACGGAAAATCAAGTGCTGTGAAAATCGTAATAAAAGATCGAGATTAATTAATTAAATTTGAGTAATAAGTTGATGTCCGTAAATTGTTAAAAGAAATTAAAATTGAATGCGGAGAAAGAGAGACACGAAATAGAGAGAGATAGACTGAGACATGTTAAATAGATCCAGGGGATCAGGCAGGTTGCCAAAATTGTATAAGTCCAGGGGACTCAGTGTTAAATAGATCCAGGGGATCAGGCCGGTGGCCAAGTTTATATCAATAAGTCCAGGGGACTTAGTTTTAAATAGATCCAGGGGATCAGGCCAGTGGCCAATTAAATATTTTAATTCATAAAGCCCAGGGGACAAATTAATCAATGTAACAAAGTCCGGTGGACTCCGTAGTTAATAAAATAATCATAAGTGAAGTAAAGCC
Organism: Microplitis demolitor; assembly: GCF_026212275.2. Taxonomy (NCBI): domain Eukaryota; kingdom Metazoa; phylum Arthropoda; class Insecta; order Hymenoptera; family Braconidae; genus Microplitis; species Microplitis demolitor. The sequence goes on along the minus strand of NC_068549.1, from coordinate 14,990,199 downwards.
CGGTGGCAAAAAAAATTGTGTTGTGATAAATAAAATTGCTAATTATATTAATAAAAATATTGTGTAATGAATTTAATTCCTCATTCTTCCTCACTCTTGTAAAATTCAATGACCCTGAATTTTCTAAATTTAACATCTCCGGTTCTGGAAGGCCGAGTCTTATCTTCCAGTGGCGCCCTTATTAAGATCAATTAATAAAGGTGCCAAATTTGGCAAGGTTGAAAATTACCCTGTTACAGATTTTTAAATTGAAAAGTCCTTTATTCCTCATAGTAAAACAATAAAGATCTTCTTTGTCAACGACGTTAAACTTGATAATTTAATATTTTAAGACAAATTTTTTTTGTCAATAATTAAATAATATTTAAGAAAATTTAAGAAAAAAAGATTAAATTAATTATATGTTGAACTTTAAACTCGAATACCTTTTAAAGGAGTAGACTTAAAGAAAAAAACATAAGAGACAATTTATTTAGAGCGTTCAATTTCCTTCAAAAATATGTATCTCTCACTCTGACATGTTAATTCCAAAATGAGTTGTAAAATTTCAAAGTTAAAAAATTTTTTTTCCATGTTATTTAAACGTAAAATAGAAATTTACGATGAGCGACCTTTCAAAATTGATATCAAGAGCTCCCGTTTTCACAGGCTTCTTTTTTCGTGACTAGGAAGTTATGTCACTGCGGGTTTTGAAAAAAAAAAAATAGTCGATTTTTTTGAACCGGTCCAATATTAGGGTTGTACATCTAAGCCGGCTTGCCTGGTTAAAAAAGTTAACCAGGTTAATTAGCTGGCTAGCTCGTCAGCTTAGCTAATTTAACCGGTTAACTTAATTAGCTTGGCTAATTAGCCTAAGGCTTTACCGGTTAATTCAAATTAGCTAGGCTAATTAGCTGAGAGTTTTACCGGTTAAATGGTTAATTTTTTTTTTATCTATCCATGAAAAATATAGGGTAGAGATACCATTTGTGACCACTGCTCCATTTTCGGACACTTAACCCTTCATTTTAATTAATGAAAAGTGTAAAATAAAATTTCTATTTTAATAGTGGGATAAAAGTATCTCTGAAGAAATTAAAAAAATTGATTATGGTATTGCGTTTTTTACAAAATATTTTGTATGAATTTTTCAAGTGTCCAAAACTGGCCCTAAATTGGCCAAAAATGGTACTTTTACCCTTTAGAAAAAGTCATATTTATTGAATATTAGACTGAAAAAGCTATAAAAAAATCTATACTATTATTTAAATTGCGCGCTCTACTTTCACCTACCACAATGGGGACATCAAAAAAAAATAGTACGGGTTATAGCCTATAGGTGCATATTAAGCGCTCATTAGTATTTCTTTCTTATTACATATATTTAAAATTTAAAACAAATATCGAGACTTGCCTACATCATATATATCAAAGAGTTATTTTAAATTTAATATTTAAAATGTCATCTTACGTATGGAAACATTTCATATCAATTACAAGTAATTGTGCAAAGTGTAAATATTGCCCAGTTCAGTATAATCGAAAAAAAAAAAAAAACGTCATCCTTAGGGTACCACGTAAAAAATAAACATCCTGACGAATTTCAATCAGTCATTCCGATTGACGAGTCAGATTCTAATTCAGAGTAGGTCAACTTTTTTTACCAATTACTTTTATGTTAACTTCGTTTAAACTTTTTTTTTATAATAAAATAACATATCTTATAACTATAATTTTGATTTTAGTAATTGTAATTAATTAATTTAAAATTCATATTTAGAGCCAACGATGAGTCCGATCCCGAATCGTCTGAGGTACCGAAAAAACGTCAGAAAATATCTACGAAGAAATATTACTGCCATGTTGTAAATATTTACTAGTATTTCTTGTTTTTTTTTTGCATTAATATGAAAAATAAAATATCAAATATGTGACGAGTTCTGTTAATTATTTAATGCCAATATTAATTATAAAGTTTTAAAATATTTATTTTTTTTCAGAACCCTAAATCTGAAGCCATCACCGGATCAATTGTAAAAATGATAGCAGTTGACATGCTGCCGTTATCATTTGGCGAAGGTTCGGGATTTTTGCAGTTTCTTCGAACTGTTTGCCCAGATTATACTATGCCAAGTAAAACGATTGTACAAAATCGTTTACAAGGCATTTATGATTCTGTGCGCAATAAAATTCTTACGTCTCTTAACCGTTTCCCAACTGTCGCTATCACAACTGATGCTTGGTCATCACGTAGTAATATTCCATTCATCACAATCACAGTATATGCTATTGATGATTCATGGAATTTACGTTCGTTTACGTTGGATACTTTAGAAATGTCAGAATCACATCATGCGTCAAATTTATTTGACCATTTATATAGAGCATTGACAGAATGGAATCTGAATGAAAAATGTATTAATTAATGTAACGGGACCGTTAGGTCCACCTCCGTTTGACGGGAGGCCGATACCTCACCCTTTTGGGCATACTCGCGCTGCGTAGCCCTATTTGTATATTATGACTCCACCCAGTGCGGCCAGATCGTGGGTAAAACGACCCCCCACTTTCTGCCGCGCGGGCGACACATACAACTTGGGAAGACCTGTTGGTGTGTCGGGTGCGGCGGAAGAAGCCGAAAGGAGCCGAGCTCGGAGGAGAATTTACTCTCCCCACTAAGCACAGAGGAGTCACACACACAGCTGTGACTCTCTGTACATGAAAAATTCTGAGAATCCGATCTCAGCCGAAGCACACAGCGGGAAAAATAATAATAATAGTAATAATATAAAATATAAAAATATAATAATAATATAAAATAATATAAAATAAATTCGAATTTTTTTTTTTAAATAAATTTTTGTTTAAAAAAAAAATTTTTTTTTTTTTTTTTTTCAGGATTAAATTATTATAAAACAATAAATTATAAATATTATGATTCTTGCTAGTAAATATTACTAGCGAGAATGGCGATTGATAATTATTACACCGGTAATTCTCAAACGCAGCTTTTATAATAGTTCTTATGAACTACGGGTAATCGTGGAAACAGTCAAGTGGAGTGAGCGACTACTTTGGAAGCATAAGCTCCGTCGTCGAGTCCTCGCTGATACAAATTTTTTTTTTCTTTCAAATTTTTAACTTTTTTTTTTTTAATGTTTAAATAAGAGTTCATGTATCAGTACCAGACCATTCCATGCATTTATATATCTATATTTGTGAACATAGATATACACAAGTATAGATAGATACAAATGCATGAAGTGGTCCGGTACTAATACATTTAAACTCTTTTTGCGGCTAAACTATTGAAGAAACGAAAGTGCACCAAGAGACCTTTTTTATAGAGATTTTTATGCTTTAAAAAAATAGTCTCTTATCATTTTTTCGTATCTTCAATAAATAAGCCAAAATTTTGAAAAAAAAGCCATTTTTAGGTTTTTTTTCAGTTTTAAGCTCTCTTTGCGGCTAGGAGATACGAAAGATTACTTATGACACAGCTTTCCACATTACCCCGGAGGTACTGTGTCCTGGCATGCGTTTCCACTTTTTTTATATGGCGGGATCCTCTTGTAGGCCTAAACCATGGTTTAATTATAGCTAAAGGCTTTATATTTACTTTACTAATAGAAAGTAGAGCTGATGGCTCTCAAAATTCATCAAGTATTTTCTATTTTCACCCTCATAAACGTAAGTTGAAGTTTTACAGCGTTGATCCATATGTGTATGTATACACTCTTCAATTGGATTCTTTATCTCTACCATATTTGCTTGATTATGCAGTTCATCATTTGAAAGTTCATTTTTTATTTTCATTGTATTTTTTACTTTACGTTTCCTTGTCATTAGTACTGTTTAAAATTTACCCCTTTCAAAATTGATCAAGATAAATAAATATATTTCTATTCTTTCTATCTGAAGTGAGCGGGGCTATCAATAAGTATTGTTATCAATAAGTAAGACAGAAGTCGTAACATTCATCATACCTTCTGTCTTTGTCACTCTTACGGTATCGCTGATGACAGTCTCGGTCAGCGCCGGCCGATTGACAGCGCTGCGACAATCGATTGTTATTGTCTCTGTCTTACTTATTGAGTCATTGGGGACTGCGCGGCTAAACTTTTTTTGTCAAGCAGTTATATTTAATGCAATACCAAAATTATTTTTATGATAATTTTTAGTTGTTAGATGCATTCTAATTCAAATGCTCTTATAATCTTCACAAAAGCAATTTTTAATGATGACGAAGTTTCTTAAAGTCAATCGCGTCTCTTTAAACTTTAAATGCCCGAAGGAGTTACACGCGCGCGTTTTTCGCGCCTCGGATCTCGGTTATAAACAAATGTGCCCGAAGGAGTTACACGCGAGCGTTTTTCGCGCCTCGGATCTCGGTTACAAACAAATGATGCTTTAGTGTAATGGGCTAATAATTTATTTAATATCACATAGAAGTTAGTCTTCCGCTCTTCTACCTCATAATATATTTAATATAGAGCCTTAAGTTTTACTTCTTTTTAGTTTATACTTGTTAATATTAGAGCCTTCAGCTCTACTTTTTATTAGTAAAGTAAATATAAAGCCTTCAGCTATAATTGAACCATGGTTTAGGCCTACAAGGGGATCCCGCCATGTAAAAAAAGTGGAAACGCATGCCAGGACACAGTACCTCCGGGGTGATGTGGAAAGCTGTGTCATAAGTAATCTTTCGTATCTCCTAGCCTCGAAGAGAGCTTAAAACTGAAAAAAAACCTAAAAATGGCTTTTTTTTCAAAATTTTGGCTTATTTATTGAAGATACGAAAAAATGATAAGAGACTATTTTTTCAAAGCATAAAAATCTCTATAAAAAAGGTCTCTTGGTGCACTTTCGTTTCTTCAATAGTTTAGCCGCAAAAAGAGTTTAAATGTATTAGTACCGGACCACTTCATGCATTTGTATCTATCTATACTTGTGTATATCTATGTTCACAAATATAGATATATAAATGCATGGAATGGTCTGGTACTGATACATGAACTCTTATTTAAACATTAAAAAAAAAAAAGTTAAAAATTTGAAAGAAAAAAAAATTTGTATCAGTGAGGACTCGACGACGGAGCTTATGCTTCCAAAGTAGTCGCTCACTCCACTTGACTGTTTCCACGATTACCCGTAGTTCATAAGAACTATTATAAAAGCTGCGTTTGAGAATTACCGGTGTAATAATTATCAATCGCCATTCTCGCTAGTAATATTTACTAGCAAGAATCATAATATTTATAATTTATTGTTTTACAATAATTTAATCCTGAAAAAAAAAAAAAAAATTTTTTTTTTAAATAAAAATTTATTTAAAAAAAAAAATTCGAATTTATTTTATATTATTTTATATTATTATTATATTTTTATATTTTATATTATTATTATTATTATTATTTTTCCCGCTGTATGCTTCGGCTGAGATCGGATTCTCAGAATTTTTCATGTACAGAGAGTCACAGCTGTGTGTGTGACTCCTCTGTGCTTAGTGGGGAGAGTAAATTCTCCTCCGAGCTCGGCTCCTTTCGGCTTCTTCCGCCGCACCCGACACACCAACAGGTCTTCCCAAGTTGTATGTGTCGCCCGCGCGGCAGAAAGTGGGGGGTCGTTTTACCCACGATCTGGCCGCACTGACTCCACCATTTATTATAAAAGCGGAATATGAGCATATGCTCACATTAGCTTACCCATTAGACATGCAGTGCATGTGGGTGCCTCACGCACAGCCACCACGAGTCCGACCTCACATGGACCCAAACACTCCTCCCATCTCAGGTAATAAAGAGACTCTGGTCGAAGTGGGGCTTGGAATGAGTCCCCCGTGGTACCAGACTTCAGCTCTGGTTAACTGCTTGCGTAAGATAAGTGGTGGGACACAAGTTCTCCCCAATCCATATGGGTTACCTCCACTTATAGTCACTAAGGATTTAAGACAAGCCAATATATACATTCGCCATCATATGTCACATAGTGTTCACTTATCTCCGAGCTTTTTGGGGATGCCATTAATGTTTTAAGTCATAAAAATGGCGGCGATAGTTCCACTCGGGGAATGAAAAATGTATTGCTGTTGTTCATGACAATGCACCCAATATGGTTGCTGCAATACGCAATAATTTCAGTGAGGATAATAACATTGGGCAAAGTGTCCGCTGCTTTTGTCACACACTACAATGTGCAGTTGAAAGAGCTTTAAAAGAAAAAAATCTAAATGCATATCTCCACAAAATTTGTGCTATTGTTGGTCATTTTAAACATTCTAATAAAGCTACTTCAGCTCTTTCTATTGCTCAGAAAAAAAATATCATCTACCAAACCACCGATTGATCAGTTATTGCACTACGCGTTGGAATTCTGCATATGCCATGATCGAGCGTGCATAAGAACAACGTCAGGCAATCGAATTTGTTCTACTAGATTCTGAGTTGACGACTACAGAAATGAAAAAAAAAATAGCATTTAAAAAATAGCGAGTGGCATTATTTAGAAGCCGTAATAAAGCTTTTAAAACCGTTTGATATTGCAACAAGATATTAATGTCTGCCGAATCTCAATCTACGATTTCAATGGAACGACAAACCGTACATTCTATTTGCAACAAATTTTTGCAACATGACGATGACGACCTTCTGAATATCCAGATGCTAAAAGATATACTGAGAGAAGAACTGGAAGTTCGTTTTTTGAATCAAGAACCTGTGACTGTGAGTGGCTTAGCATGCTTCCTAGATCCAAGGTATTTTTTTTTTTTTTTTTTTTTTTTTATTTGCCTTCAGTACTAATTTTACTGTAAAATCAAAGTAGATAATGACTAAAAAGTTAATTATTAGACTTTGATTCTTATTATTATTAATATAATTATTAATGTTATCATAGATGTAAAGACATGGCTAACAAAACTCAACATTATCGTGAAGCTGTTAAAGAAGAGTTATTGGAGATAATGATAAAAGAAGACACTTGTGATGAAAAAACTCAATCATTAAGCAAAAATCAAAGAGCAGAAGATTTGAATTATCTTTTCAGTCCAGAACGGGCTCTATATGACAGCTTTGAGAGAATGTCGAGTTTTGATGATTCGCCGAGATATTTAGCTAAATTTCAAAAAGAGATCGATAGCTATAAAAAAGAGCAAGTCATTCTGATAGAAGATAATCATTTGCTTTGGTGGAATTCGAAACGCCATAAATTTCCATTACTGTCTAGATTTGCAAGAAAATATTTGGCTATTCCAACATCGAGTACGCCATCAGAGAGAGCTTTTTCGACAGCAGGAAATATTATATCTGCTAAGCGAAGCTGTTTGCTGCCAGAAAATGCCAATTTACTAATATTTCTATATCAAAATCGAGATATCATTGACGAATTTACTGAATCACAAAGTTAAAACAATATAATTAATTATAAATAATTTTAATTAAATAATATGAAAATTGTAGTGAATTTTTTTTTTTTTTTGTAAATAATAACATAAATTTTTTATTATAACTTTTTCAGTCTAAAATTAAATAAATGTGATTTTTTCTATTTATTTTCCACAAATAGAAAAAAAAAATTAACCAATTAACCTGTTATACCCTCAGCTAATTAGTCTAGCTAATTTAAATTCACCGGTTAAGCCTTTAGCTAATTAGCCAAGCTAACCGGTTAAATTAGCTAAGCTGATGAGCTAGCCAGCTAATTAACCTGGTTAACTTTTTTAATCGGTTAATCCGGTTTAGATGTACAGCCCTACAATTTAGTTTTTCAAATATTTCCAAATACTTTTGAATCGACAAAAAATAGTTGAATTTCTGGTTCGTCAAGGCGATTTAAAAAGATTCAATCCAATTTAATTTTTTAAATTGTTTTGAATACATATCAATCGATAAATAGTAAACTAATTTCCGATGCGTAGGCAGATTCAAAACAATTCATAACGATTTGATATTTCGAATAGTTTCAAATACTTTTGAATCGACAAATAACATTGTATTTCCGTTTTGTATGGTGATTCGAAATGATTAGAAACGACTCGTTTTTTTCGAATTATTTTAAATACTTTTGAATGGACATATAATAGTTGAATTTCCGATTTATAAGGAGATTTAGAACAATTAAAAACGATTCAGTAGTTTGAATTTTTTTGAATATTTTCGAATCGACAAATAATATTGAATTTCCGTTTTGTATGGAGATTCGAAATGATTAGAAACGACTTGTTTTTTTCAATTGTTTTCAATACATTTGAATCTACATATAATAGTTGAATTTCTGATTCATAAGGAGATTTAGAACAATTGAAAACGATTCAATTTTTCAAATTGTTACGAATACTTTTAAAATTATACTTTTTAACAATTTGCAAAATCAAAATTTTTTGTCCTTAAGTTAACATATATTTTGGTACTTAGTAGAAAAATTTTTATTTGTTTCAAGAATATAGATGTGATAGTTTTTTTGTGATAATATTGCATTTTCTTCTTTAAAGAAATTTAAATTTCTCGGAACTAGCACTATTCGCCCCATGAAAAAAATTCATTAAAAAAATATAAAAAATATATCTTACAAATGTATATAAAGTATATTATTAATAGCTAGCTTTTCGCCGATTTTGGCATATATTTCATATATTTTAAGTGTAATTTAAATACACTCATGCAAAAATGAAAGGGACAGAAAAATTATAGATTTTCTTAAGTGATTTTTGCAGAGCTATAACATTGTGAAAAAAACTCTTATCGAGATTTAAATAAAAAGCATTTAAAAGCCTGAAATCTCTAGTTTCAATATATTTTTATCAAAATTTATTTAAAGCTACGACTATCGCGCAAACATGAGAAGTGCCGCGAGACAAAAATCTTCCTTTTTTTTTTTTCCCTTTAAAGAGTTTACAGGCCGTGAAATTGTTTTTACCTAAACCGATTGGAATTAGAGATTTCAAGCTTTTAGATGCTTTTTCAAAATCTTGATACGATTCATTTTCACACAGTTACAGCCTTGCAATTATTACTAAAAAAAAAATTCAAGAAATTTTTTTTTCATTCAATTTTTTGCATGAATGAATATTAAAAACATATCTTAGAATATAAAAAATATATGCATGAAAATATAATTAAAATATATCAAATATGTGTTAAAAATTATAAAAAAATATCGATATGATGATATAAAAAAAATATCTTGCCATAAAATTTCAAATATACTATAACGGTGACCTTGGCTACTTCGTGTCCAGTAGCCACGAACCACAGTTACAAAATTTCCCGATTAAATAATTAATTATTAATTATAAATATGAATTTTAATTATTATATTGCTGGTTCTGAACGCGGGAAATAGATCTCAGGGATGGGTCGACTCGTCTTGACCGGACACGCGGCTGAAATTTGACTTATTCTAAAGACACTGGTGATGAAAAGTAATTTCTTTCAGACTTAATTTAATTATTATATACAAATTTTATTTAACCAAATTCCCAATATATACAAAATTTCCCCTTGCTTATAAATTAATAAATGTTCAGCGACAACAAATAAATTTATTTAACGCACCAAGCTTAATGAACTCGGGAAAATAAAATCTAATAATTATTTACGCTAAATCGCGTTGAAGAGAGATAAATATAAATAAATTTATTATAAATCTTATCTGGATTTTATTCAGTAGGACGTACTGCAAGAACTGGACGCCGCTGCATCATGGACCTCCTCTTCTAGATCCTGACTGTTGATATGCGACTTGATACTGGATATACTCACAAATCACTTAGATAATAACTTAATAAAATTTAGTTTTGTAAACCAGTTTATATAGATAATAAAATTAATTTAAAATTTACAGTTTTCACAAATAAGGAAATCGAGTGAACCGAATGGCTAATCACGAGGATGTCGTTGTCAGTGCTTCGACTTGAGTGTCGATCTATCTAGCCGAACACTTGAACTTGAGTGTCCCTTGAATTGAATTCCTGCACTTGAATCGTCTCTTTTATCTAGTCGTCTTAGGCCCCAACCTCCGATGACCCCTACCTAATTATGCGCACATGACCGATTTACGGTCACCTGCTGCGTGGAATCATCCCTTGTGGTCTAACGCCTAGCTCAGCCAAACTCGGCAATCAGGCTGCGATGAGAAAGATAGAGAAAGACCAAATCAAGACTGAGACAGCGAGAGAGCCGCACTCTCACGTCGTAAACCAACGCTGCCCGGTTATAATACAAAAAATATAATTATGGAATTCTTAAAATCAATTTTCAATTTACTCAACAACATAGGAAAAAAAATTATATCTTCTTCATATTATTTTTTTTGTATTATTTATATAATTTTTTTTTCTATGACGTTGATCAAATTAAAACTATGTCTTGAATATTTTCATAAGTATATTTTTTTTACCGGAAAAAAATGATTTCTTGACGCAAGAATTTCTTTCTCGACTCAAAAAATATTTTCTTGCTCCAAGATGATTTTTGCTTTTAATTTATGATGCAAAAAAAATTTCTTAGGCTAAGTAAAAGTTTTTTTGGAGAGAATCAAAATTTTTTTGCACCAACAAATTTTTTCTTGTGTACATTTGAATTATATTATTAATATATTTTTATATCATTATGGCGATATATTTTTTTATGATTTCAAATATATTTTAATTACAAGACAAAATCTAAAGTATATACGATAATCGGATAAAAGAGCGATTAAACATGTATTTTTTATACTTTAACATACATATTGTACATCAATTTTTTTCATGGAGGCGTTAAACGTAAAACGTATAAAATTTCGTATGCTTCAACTAAGAAAAAAAGTTACTCAAACCAAAAGAAAAATTTTTTGAGAGAAAAGATTCACATAGAGGAGAGAAGAGTCACCGGTGCTAGGCAGCAGCAGTGGGAGTAGTTCAGTACTTGCCATCACGAGATCGCGTCTACGAATCGTAGTGTCCTTGGTAAGAAACTTATTTTAGAACTTTTATTTTCCAAACTTAGAAGCGATTGTGACGCGAGTACTCCTCTGTCATTTGACAGAGTGATGTGCCGTTTTTGAAAGTAATATAGTATATCCTATCTTACTTTAAGACAAAGTGTAATTATTATTTGTCAGATTCAATACGATTCGATTTTTCGAATCGTTCTAAATCATTTTGAATCGACAAATGATGTTCAGAATTTTTCGATTCAAAAAGATTCAATACGACTAGATTTTTCTAACCGTATCACCTTAAATGAATCAGAAATTCAACGATTATTTGTCGATTCAAAAGTATTGAAGACTATTTAAACCATCAAATCGTTGTGAATTATTTTGAATTTACCTGGAATAAGAAATTAGTTTACTATAGTTGTCGATTAAAATGTAATCAAAACAATTTAAAAAATTATATCGGATTGAATGTTTTTAAATCGTCTTGACGAACCAGAAATTCGACGATTATTTGTCGATTCAAAAGTATTTGGAAATATTTAAAAAATTCGATTGTTTTTAATCTTTTTTGGGTACGTCGATTCAAAACGATTAATTTTCATTTGCTGTTTAAAAACTACGTAGATTAAATCGATTCAAAAGTATTCAAAACGATTAAAAAAATGTTTTTTTTTTTTTAATCGGTTGGAATCGATCCGAATTGTTTTTTTTTTTTTAATTCGAAAATCTTTTTAAATTTCCCCGCGATGCAAAAATTCAATTATTATTTGTTGATTCAAAAAGATTCAATACGATCAGATTTTTCGAATTGTTTTGAATCTTTTTGAGCCGACAAATAATAATTTTATTTCTGCATCGCGGGAAGATTCGAAACGATTCAATACAATTAAATTTTTTAAATCTTTTTTAATGCAATCTAATTGTTGATGTAAATTCAATGTAGATTTAAAAGTATTCGATTTTTTATTTTCGGATCGTTTTGAATGCTTTTTAATTGATTATTAAAATTTCCATTTTCCGAATCGATTTGAATTGTTTCTTTTAATCATAGCTATGATCTTTTCCTTTAATCTGCATATTTCATGATACATTTGAAAAAAAAAACCGCGATTGTATCGAAAAATGGGCTTTGATAGTCCTGCGGAACGTGTTCTTTTCACTTAAAACGATAAAACCAAATTCCTCACGTATTTTTTCACTAAAAAGAAGCTTTTTATGGGGCGGCTGAAAAAATTTAATTATTAACGACCACCCTAATAAAGATATACCATAGTTCGTGACTTGAGGGCTTGAAGGCAAACCGTCAGAAGTATAAATTTCAGAACTATACCAACTTTAGAAAATCACAGTTACGAACGTACAAAATAAAGATGGTTCATAATTCAGAATAACGAATTATAATCTCGTCAAAAACATCGATTTTCTAATCATCATATCAACACATACTTAGAATTTACAATATTCATTCTTTCGTTATAAAAAATTAACAATATTTAGAACGACAATGTTTCAAAAATCAAATAAGGTAAAAGCCCCTATACCCGCTCAGTATCATTAATCGCTCACTTTGACTGTTTAAGGCTTTTTTTTATAATTTCTATAAAAAAAAATTACAACTAAAAATATTATTATTGAAAAATAATTATTTGTGGATCTAAATATATTAAAATATCATGTATCAAATTATTATATAATAAATTATAAGTTTAAATTTAATGACCGTTTTCAAAATCGCGCTCAGCCGGGCATTTTTTATTTTAACGTTCATTCGTTAGATTGGATTGAGGTTACGTCGAATTCGTTAAGAATTGTTATACCTATATCTTATTAAATACATTTTTAAAATTCATGAAATTCTATATTATCAAAGAATAAAGTACAGTGCCCCCTAAGATATCCTTCTGTAAGATATCACTTCCCCTCATTTTACTACCACCTCCACTCAATTCAGTTTTCCCACTACACTCAGTGGAATTTACTTGCGCTTGCGCTTGAGCCGCTGCTATAAGTCAGCTGTTTACTTATACATAGATATACTTATAGATAGTAAGATTTAAGATTGTTGTGATATTAGTACTATTAAGTTTATTTATGATAAATAAAAAAATATCTTATGTCAAGCGATAAAAATAATAACACAATAAAGCGTAAACAACCGACAGCGGTACCCGTTTCGGTTAACGTTAATGCTTTAGAAGAATTAAGTAATGGGGTCCCAAAAAATGTTATTGCTAATAACCTTAATGTAACCCCGTAAACAGTTCAAAAGTGGAAAAAAAATAAAAAAAAGTTTGATAATTTAGTGCAGGAATATGGTTGAAAGTTTAATTTTACGTACTATTTAATACCATATTTTATGTAATATCTTTTAAAGATATAACTTAAGTAGTGAGTTTCAGGTTAATTTTAATTTTCTTATTTATAAAGACGAAATTTACATTTAATATTTTTGGACTGTAAAACATGTGTAATATTGTGATAAATGATAACTATGTCAAAAAAATAAATAATTCGTTCAAATATTTCGCGCTTTTTTTAAATACTTCGTAGGCCACTGCACATGCTTATATTTTTAATAGCTCCACTTTTTAAAAGTGGAAGGGGTACCTCTCTAAGATATTTTTCCTGGAACCAGAGCCCCGAGTCTGATATCTTAGGAGGGGAGCACTGTAGTATAATTTATAAATTATTTGTCCAAATCAATAAACTGTTACGTCCAGCTCAGACGCTGAACTTTTTATATTAAACTTTATTTTCTTATTAAAATTACGTGGCGACCAAATTTTATTTTTTTTTAATAATTCTAGAGCGATAAGAAATAATTTAGTTGTAAAAAGGTTTTAGAATTAGTAAATTAGTTTTGCTCTGACGCACGTAAAAATACTAAAACAAACAACCAAATGCATTTTTAATGACTCCTTGGGTCACAATAGAATATAGGCCCAAAGGCCATCTGGAAACAATTTTTTTTAGGAATTAACAAAGAATATTTATCAACAAAGTGTACTTAAAATATTTTAAAAGAAAAATTGAATGTTAACAATGACTCATTTTTAAATAAATAAAATAAACAAAGTACATAATCTTATAAGCCTTACATTTGTAAGTGCACTTTTGTAGATAATATTTCGGTGCCCACGTAAACGTAAAATAGATATCTAAGGAAAGAAATGATTTCAATGGCACGTTGTCCAGAATATTCGAATAAATAATATTAAATGAAATAAATTCAAACAAAAGACTTTTAACACAAAACATTTACATAAATAATATGAAAAATAAATTTCACTTAACCCTCGCGGTTTTGATTCACCCTGGAAACACCCCGGAAACACGATGGAATCACGGTGGATCCACGGCGGTTACACGGTGGGTTTTTTGTCATTTTATCACCGTGATTCCACGATGATTACACGGTGTACCCACCGTGATTCCACGTACACCACGTAATCACGATGGATACACTGTGGAATCTCGGTGAATACACCGTGGAATCAGGGTGGGTACACCGTGTTACCATCATGAAAACACCATGTAACCACCGTGTATACACGGTGATAAAATGGCACAAACCCACCCTGTAACCACCCCGGATCCACCGTGATTCCACCGTGTTTCCACTCCCAGGGTGTTTCCAGGCTGATTCCAGGCTGATTTAAAACCGTCAGGGAAAGGAAATTCAAACAAATAATTTTTACATAAAGAAAATTAATAAAAGAATTATCTGAATAAATAATATTAAAATAAACACTATTTATCAATTAAACAAATAAACTAATAATATTTACATAAGCAAAGAAATTATGAGAATAGATATAAAAATTTATGTAAATGAATAAGTAAATTAATAAAAGTTATATAAGGAAAATTCATGCAAATAAATATAAAACTTTATATAAACCAAATAAATAAATTAATAGAGTTTAAATAAATAAAAATAATGAGGATAGACATAAAAGTTTATATAAATAAATTAAAGTAAATTTATCATAAGGAAAATTTATAAAAATAGATATAAATTTTTGTTATATAAAGTTATAAATAAGTTAAAATATTGTTACACATGTAATATTGTGCTTGTGGGTGTATGTGTGTATGCTCCCACACATAGGCCTGCATCGAGGTGGGCCTTTGCCACTTCCCGAAGAAAATTCATAGGGAAAGGGAAAGGACCCAAAGGAACTGTACTCCGATTGGACACAGTTTTCCCCCAAACAATAGACAAAATAGGACAAAGTAAAACACATAAAAAGGGCCGCAAAATCTAAAATAGTGAGTTTTTTTGAGTAGCAGTTTCTCAGTCACAGAGTTTCAGTCTCAGTTCTCAGTCCTGGGTCAGTAAGGATGAGAAAATTTAAGTACAAGTGTTCTCACACTTTACACCAGTTCCGTACTAGTTTTTCATTTACAAGTGTTCTCACACTTCTACATTAGTTCCGTACTAGTTTTTGTTTTTATATACAAGTGTTCTCACACTTTATTATTAATTTTTATTTAATTGTACAAGTGTCCTCACACTTTATTTTAGTAATTATATTACTAGTGTTTAGTAAATATTGTGTCAGTCAGTTTAGAAATATCAAGTTAACGCCGAAATCAATTTTAATCGCGAATAATACAGTAAACTCCGTGTAAACTAGAAATATACTCAAATCTCCACAACTTCAGGTACTGTAATCTTTAAGTTTATGTATGCCAAAATATAGAAACACTTCCAACACACGAAAAGATTATAAAAGAATGTATTGTATTCAAAATTCTATAGTCCTCTCTAGTATTTAAAATTAATTTCATCGTAACCATTTTATTGTAAATTAATTTCATCGTAACCATTTTATTGTAAATTAGAGTCGGCTGACTAGCTACCTAATACTTTTGATATCAAGTTATTGTATTCACATCATCAAAATTTTCAATTGCATAATATACAGTAGTTAAATTCGTATATTCAACATCTTTCATTTCAAAACAAACCTTCCAGATAATTACTCAGTGTGATCCCGGTCTATTGGTCGAAAGACTAGGGCCGAAAATAATAATAATATCTTGTCCAACATCACAGTACAAGCTACTAGCTGGATATAACAAAACTTATCATAGTTTAATTGATATAGTCTTTGAGCGACTATAGGGCCATGCGTTGATCGAGTAATGGTACATCGCAACTTTTAGTGAGCGACTATGGGTACACTCAAGGACCTTATTTAAAAATTTAATAATAATTAATTATCAACATTATTCTTCAAACTTAAATTTTATTCTAATATTTAAAACTATAAAAAATAACTATAAAAAAAAATATGGTTTTTTGTTTTATTTATCAATTTATATTGAGTGATTTAATCTCACACCAATGAAAAGTGAGCGGGTATAGGGGATTTTACCTTACTTTCGGAAATTTAAACTACCAATGAAAATTCTTCAGAATTAAATTTTATACGAAAGACCACTTTTAATAAAATTTTCTAGGTTTTGCTGACAGTCGGTATCACACACTTCCCTTATGAATTTACCATTATCATGTGAGTGTTTTGGCGGATTAATTGTGTTTAAAAAATTAGTGTGAATCGTTATGTAATAATTATATATGAATTTAACGAGTTTAATTTGTATTAAACGATTAAATTGAATGTACTTAATTAGGATAGAAGTGCTGGTTGGGGCCAGTGCTTTATTTTTAGACTTTTAATATTTTATTTTAATTAATAAAGAAGTATAAAAAAAAAAAAATTTCATTCTAATACAGTAAAAAAATTGCCTTTGAATGAATGGAAAAAATCATTATATCATTACGTATCTTACGTATCATTTTATTAAAATTTTTTAAGTAACCAAAACTGGCCACAAATGGTACTTCTACCCTATATGGATTATAAAATATAATTCAAATTAGATATTAAAAATAATAAGGATCAATGCCCAATAGAATAAATTAATTATGCTTTAATTATAATTATTATTTTAAATATTGGACTTAATAAAATATAAATATGTATAAATATTAATTATAAATTTATAAATAAAAAATACATCTGAATAGACTGTATTTTACTCATCACACAAGTATAAATAATAATTAAGTTACAATATTAATTAAAGTTTCATAATGCAATCGTAAAATTAGTGTCATAATTTTTTTAACACATTAATAAACAATATAATCTTATCTGTTTAAAAATAGTTTATAGATTTTAAATATTATTTATTAAAATAAACTAAATTTTACTGTAATTAATCTTTCCAGATAGCAAAATGACGTCTTGATGAGTTCTGAATGAGTTCTTATTTATGATTTGGACGTCTCATCAACATCTTAAAGAAGTCTTAAAGAAGTTCTCAAGATGTCGAATGAGCCACCTGACGAACTCAGTAAGACGTCTTTAAGAAGAGTTCTCAAAGAGTTCTTTTTCCTGACTTCGCAAATAAGACTTCAGTATGAATATACCATGATGTCTTTAAGGAGCTCCTAATTTTGACTTCATAAAGAAATTAAAAAATGAATATATTTAGACGTCACAAAACTGACGTCTTATTTATGGAGTCTTCAAGAACTCTTAATTAAGAGATCTTAAGAATGACAGCTTTATGAAGTCATTATAAGACTTCTTGATGACACCTTCAAAAAGACGTCGTAAAGCAGTCATTCCGACTTGAATGCTGTCAGGGTTTATGTATATACCCTATCTAAAAATTCCCATAGAATCCAATCAAATGCGACAAAAACCGCATAGAATCCTACAAACTGTATTGGTAGAGGTCTAAAAATAAAGCACTAGTCACAAATAGCACTTCTATCCTAATTAAGTACATTCAATTTAATCGTTTAACACAAATTAAACTCATTAGTAGTTTAAATTTTTCGGAAGTATTTGATTTCTGAAACATTGTCCTTCTAAATATTGTTAATTTTTTATTACGAAAGAATGAATATTGTAAATTCTGAGTATGTGTTGATATGATGATTAGAAAATCGATGTTTTTGACGAGATTATGATTCGTTATTCTGAATTATGAACCATCTTCATTTTGTACGTTCGTAACTGTGATTTTCTGAAGTTAGTATAGTTCTGAAATTTATACTTTTGACGGTTTGCCTACAAGCCGACTTGAGAAGGATTAATTTAGCTCGAGACTGCACTTTCAAAAAACGTAACAAGCTTTTACTAGTGATTTAATAACATTTAGCTTACCGAAATAATCTTTCATGCATTAAATAACTAAATTATTATATAATAATTGATAATTTATTTTAAATTTATATAAAATAATAAGGCCTAAATAACATGGCGGACAATGGGTTACACTTTCAAGTATGTAACCCATGTTTTAATAGGACGTATAAATAACATGTTACTAAATTTATCAGTTATCTTATCTTGGGTGGATAAAAACCCAAAACAAAAAATTATATATGACGCAGAACGAAATTTATCTGTTAGATACTTGATAATGTGTGAAATAAACCGCGAAAAAAGCGATAAAAATATGACCGTAGTTACCGCGCTTTCCATCCAGACAAAAATCATATTTTCAGTTTTTAATGTTTAGGTTAAACTTGACAAACGTACCTGGCAATATCAAATAATCGTTTTTTTTTTAATGAAAAGAGCAAGCATTCATGTGAGGAATAATTTCATTTATTTTTAAATAACTTCTTCCTCGCTTCTGATTTACCAACTTTTTCAAAATTACCAAAATAATTTTCTAATAGCACTGAACGACTTTTGTAACCCATCATTAGATTGATTGTTTACCGCCAGGTGGCGTGACCCTGTTTGTCAGTTTCCAATAGCCACTTCAGATTGAAATTGACCGCAATTCGACATTGAAATTACCGAAAATTCGATGCACGAATTTGCCGCCAATTCAACAGCAAAAGTTGGAAAAAAAAAATTTTGCGGTTAATTTTAACTCAATATAGAAGTAACTTTACTACAAATAAAAGTCGATAATGATCATTCTTACCATTTCAAGAGACAATCAAATTTATACTTAAAAATGACTACAATTTGACTGT
The DNA here is from genome assembly GCF_026212275.2 of Microplitis demolitor. Lineage (NCBI taxonomy): Eukaryota > Metazoa > Arthropoda > Insecta > Hymenoptera > Braconidae > Microplitis > Microplitis demolitor. The sequence continues at coordinate 14,971,283 of NC_068549.1, read as the reverse complement.
AAAAAATTAGTTTACGATTTTTCAAGTAAAATTAACAATAAATTGAAATAAAAATTTGCCTGAAAATTGACGAAAAATTTTTCTAGTAAACTTTTGAAGTGAACTTGCATTCTAATTCGGGTAGTAAATTTACGTCAAATCGTATAGCAAGTTGTATATAAATTGTCCTCAAAAACAGAATACTCCGAAGTTGACGGACATTTGATGAAAATTTCAAAGAAACTTTTGCTAAGCAAACTGTGCTATAAGAGTGTCTATTTAAAATATTTCAACTTCTTTATATTGCAGTTATATCTGCTAGGACATACCAAAACCAGCTCCACTTACTTAGCCCCTTATTATAAATTGCTTTGATTTATTCTAATTGCAATCATTTGTTGGTTGCTTATCGGTCAATGTTGGTCTATTAAAGTTTTTTGTCGACTAATTGTTTATAAAAAAAAAAAAAAAATAATAAAAGTCAGACTATAATTTTCTCTATTGAACCCCTCTACTTCGAAATTATTTTAATTTTTTCATTTGAATTGCTGAAAAATCGTTTATTCATGATTGCCGGTTCATTTATATTATTATTCATACGATAATGTTAATTGATTAATGTTATTATAAGAAATAATGCTAATCGTAAGGATATTTCCTAGTAGCACAGTTTACTTAGCAAAATTTCACTTTACGAAAGTTTCCTTGAAATTTTCGTCAAATTTCCGTCAACTGCGGGCTCTTCCGTTTTTAACGAGAGTTTGCATAAGACTTGCTATACAATTTGACGTAAATTTACTACCCGAATTTGCATGCAAATTTACGTTAAGAATCGTATACAAATTACAGTCAAAAACGGAAAAGCCCGAAATTGTCAGACATTTGATGAAAATTTCAAGGGAACTTTTATTAGAGTTTTTTTCTAGTAAAAAAAAGTTACTTCTAAATTAAGCAAAAATTAACTGCTAATTTTTTTTAAAGTTTTGCTACCAAATTCTCAGCCAATTCGGACAACAAATTTCGATAATTTCAATTTTCACATTACTGTCAATTTCGAGCTTAAGTGTCTTTTAGGGTTAATCTGTACATCTAACAACATTGTAGTGCTACCTGTCAATACCTTATTCGCAAAATTCGAAAATCAGGTTTTTAATCAATGGAAACATAATTATTTTTTGAGGAAGTATGGGAGTAAAGTCGAAATAATGAGATCAATTTAGAAATTTTTAGGATCGATGAAAATATATTTAATACGTGTTGTGTTACAATTTCAGAGACTTAGGGTTCGTAGTTTATTTATAAAACGAGATTAAATATAAGTCATTTAGCATTGCAATGATATACCAGATCTCACACCTACTCTTGTTTTGATAAATTTTATGATGAAAAAATAATGAAAAAGCTTTGAAAAACTCATTGTGTAAAAAAAAAAAAAATTCGAAAATTATTGAAAAAAAAAATCAAGTTGAGAGTACTTAGTTATAAAATTAATTCAGTTTAAAAATTCTAAATTTTTAAAAAATAGTTAGCCATAGTAAATGTGAGTTATGTTGACGGTAACGTTGTAAATGGTAGGTCACGCGGAAAATTTAAAGTTTCAATGAAATAAGTTAGCGGAAAAGTCAAATAGGTAAGAGAAAGTATTATAAAATTTTTACTATTTACTATAAAACATAACATAAATATTTACGTACTTAAAAATTAAGTTTTTTTCCATTACTCATTTTCTTTTTATTACTCAAAAATTTAGCAATGAACTAACACTGTGTCTGAATAGCATTACTTGTAAACATAACGGACACGTACGCATCACCAACACGAATTGGGAACTGACAAATAGGGACACGCCACCTGGCGGTAAAAATCAATCTAATGATGGGTTACAAAAGTCGAGTAAATATACATTATTGTAGTCCCAGTGAGAGAATAGACCTCGGAAATTGCCCCCACTACCAAACATTTATGAACTGCGCATGCGCACAGAAAAGTAGGAGAACATTTAGCATATAAAACATCTAGGGTGGGAGTAAAAACCGACGACACCCGAGGTGCATTCTCTTGGTGGGATGACAATAAATACATGCTGTAAACACAAGAAATAATTTTTTTACAAGAAATTACTAAGAAATAAATATTAAAATGGAAGTTGAAATTTTTATAGAACATAAAAAGACAAAAAGTAGAGTATGCTGTGTATCTAGAGATTGTCAGAGTAAAGCAAATAAAAATTTAAACGTGGTTATCTATAAGTTTCCGAAGGCTGGTGGTAGTTCAGTGCTATTAGAAAATTATTTTGGTAATTTTGAAAAAGTTGATAAATCAGAAGCGAGGAAGAAGTTATTTACAAATAAATGAAATTATTATTCACATGAATGCTTGCTCTTTTCATTAAAAAAAAAACGATTATGTGATATTGCCAGGTATGTTTGTCAAGTTTAACCTAAACATTAAAAACTGAAAATATGATTTTTCTTGTCTTTTAAGTAAATGAACATTTTATTACAAGAACAAGTTATTAAAATTATTTCTTCACTTTTAGATACTTTAGCATGGATTTCATGGGATTTTTCTTTTATATGACTCGTTTGGATGGAAAGCGCGGTAACTACGGTCATATTTTTATCGCTTTTTTCGCGGTTTATTTCACACATTATCAGATAACCAACAGATAAATTGCGTTCTGCGTCATATATAATTTTTTATATTGGGTTTTTACCCACCCAAGATAAGATAACTGATAAATTTAGTAACATGTATTATATAAGTCCTATTATAACATGGGTTACGTATTTAAAAGTGTAACCCATCGTCTGCCATGTTATTTAGGCCACGCCTCAGTGTCAGTTCCCAATACAATGCTGGTTATTTAATTCCTTTCGGGTAGTACAGCATCGGGAATAAAAAAATCTCAAAAAATGAACATATGTATACTTTTTTTTATGTAAATGAAAAAATATAAAAATAATAAACTGTAAAAAAAAATGCTATATTTAAAAATTTATGTATATTAATAAAATGTAAAATTATAAATATGCATTGTAAAACTTGAGATACATAAATAGGCGCGCATTTAAACTCCATTTGAAATTTAAATATTAATACTTATTGCGTTTTATCATCATTTGGTCAATAATTTAGATAATAAATCGTCGTGGCACATACTTATTAAATTATATATTTATATAAATAACCAACAGATCAATTTCGTTCTGCGTCATATATAATTTTTTGTTTTGGGTTTTTACCCGCCCAAGATAAGATAACTGATAAATTTAGTAACATGTTATTTATAAGTCCTATTATAACATGGGTTACGTATTTAAAAGTGTAACCCATCGTCCACCATGTTTTTTAGGCCACGTCTTTGTGTCAGTTCGCAATTAGGGCTTTATTAATTTAATTTTATTTAAGCTAATTGGTAAAAAATTGACATTAGTTTGAATGAAATAGTTGTTCAGTTTATTTTTCTACTTATGATAATTTGCGTGCAACTCGCAACAATTCCAAGTAAATTCATGAAAAATTTGTACATGAAACTACACCCGAGAAAAAATGTTTATATATAATCACTCATAATTATATATATATATTTCCACATATAATTGTTTACAATTATGCATAATCATACATAATTATATATGATTATATACAATTCAATATTTAAACGGAGAGTGCCATATGTAGCTCCATATATAATTATATATGATTATATATAATATTGTTCCGAGAAATTTTTTTTATATATAATCATATATAATTATATATAATCTTAAACATATACCCATATATAATTGTATACAATCATTAGGGTGTTTCAAAAAAAAAAAAAAATTTTTTTTTCATAGTATTTAAAAATTGAAAGTACCCAGTTTTTCAATCGGTCGAATTTCATACAATTTTGTAGAATTATTCAATGTTTCCCAAAATTTTATATGAGTTTTTTTAAATTTCACATCACAACAGAAAATTAAAAAATTTGAAAAAACTTATTAAATTTTTTATAATTATCATAGAGGCCGACAAATATTGTTTTCATAAAATTTTATATAAGTTCATGGTGTTTTTTTAAATTTTGTAAAAATCCATCACAAAAATTTATGAACTCTGTCATTAGTGGCATTTTACTCTAAATACATCAATTAAGCATATGACAAACTCGCATGATGTGGACCAACGATCAACGTTCAGGACTACCAGCCAAGAGGTGCCGTGTTCGAACCCAGCAGACGTCCAGGATTTTTTTATTATTTACTGCTATCAATTCTTGTTTCTGAATTTGTAATGCGTTCGCGCGGTAATAACTATATCTAAAATTCGTTATTTAATTTTCTTTTTTTTTTTTTTTTTTTTCAAAAATATTTTTCAATTATATATAACTCGATTATATATAATCATATATGAAAAATGACCAAATATAATTATATATAGTTGTATATAGTTTTATATAATTACATACAATTATATATAATTATATATTATTTTATATGATTATATATAAAAATTTTTTCTCGGGTAATAAAAAATACATACTGAAGCACTGCTGGTGGCGAAAAAATTAATCTTTGCTATAGAAAAATTTCAATATTTACTGAAATCGTGGCATTTATTATAACTTTTTATTCTTTGGCAGTGCCTCTAACGCATAAAAAAATTTGTAAAAGGATTAAAAATGGGGGTGCTATAGTATATGCTCGCCTAATTTGATTTTTTAAATTAGTCATAACTAAAATACGTAATGTTTCATAATTTCATGACAATCAATCATCTTTCGACTAAAAAAGGAATTTTCTAGAATTTTTTTTTTTTTAAAAGTTTTTAATAATTGGAGATAAATACCGTTCGGTCTACGGTATAGACACAGTAGTCTCGCGCTAGGACACTGAGAACATATACATGTGTTTGGTTTGAACGTGTACTTGGCGCGAGATACTACCGTGTCTCCTGATATGGAATTTTAGTATTGAGAAGGATTTAGAAAAATTGAAAATTCTCAATTAATTTTAATTCTTTTAAATCTTACACTTGATCCAAAATATCGAACTATTTTGGTATTGAGAAGGATTCAGAAAGACTCGAAAATGTGAATTCATTTTAGTTTACTTCAATTCGAATCATAACTCATAATATGAAACTATTTTAGTATTGAGAAGGATTCAGAAAAATTAAAAATTCTCAATTTCTTCAAATTCATTTCAATCCTACACTCGATCCAAAATATAGAACTATTTGAATATTGAGAAAGATTCAGAAAGATTAAAGACTGTCAATTCATTTGAATTTTTCCCAATTAGTCCTTCGGCTGAAGAGGAGAGCCCGTATAAATTTTGTTGGCACCGAGTAAACTCAACGGTTTCTTATGAATTTTGAGCCAAGGATCACGAAAATCGGGTCTATTTTGTTCAAAAGTGGTGCAAACAATTGTTAATAACAATTTAATTTTTTAAATCGAAATAACTCCCGAACCACTGGTTTGTTGGGGCAGTGTAAAGAAAACAAAATGTTCAGAATGAAAAAATACACAAAAACGGTATTATAGTATTTTTTGTATCTCAAATATTTCGCGAGATATGACGAAAAAACGAGCCACGTGCTCGGACCTTTCTCTCTCTCACACGAGCGGCTGCCTATGCGCGAGCTCTCTAGAAGAAATAGTTATCTGATCGATTTTAAGAGCATGACATTGAAATATAAATAACTAGAAAACAATGCGGAATTCGAAAAAACATTATTTGAATACCTTTTAGAGAATAAAATTGTCTACAAAAAAGGTCCCATGATATTTTGTAACAGGTCTGATAGTTTCGCCGGAAAAGTAGGAAGATCTTAAAATTTAATATGAATTCGACTTCAACCTCAAATAACTTTTGAAGAAATAGATTTATCAAAAAATGGTAAGAAACTTTTTTTGTAGAGCATTCAATCACCTACAAAAATATACGTACCAATTATTATTATTCCTATGACGCATCGTTAGCTACTTATAAAAATCAGAAGATGAAAAAAAAATTTTTTCCATGTTATTCTTATGGAAAATAGAAAAGTGCAATGCGGAACCTCTTAATGTTAATATTAAGAGCTGTAATTTTCACAGGCATCTTTTTTATCTAAACGAAACTTTTGAACCTATTTGTAAAAAAAAAAAAACAAAAAATTTATTATTTTTTGAATCACCCTAATATGTATATATATATGTGGTGGTTCGGCTTCACTCCGCAAGATGGCATTCACAACTCGCGCCTCTTGCAATACCTCACCCCTATGCCTGTTTCAATATACAACATTTCCAACATGTATCTTCCAACACGGTGTCTTAGGTGAGGTATACGATAGACACACCTAACTAAGGAGTCTCAGCTATCGTATACTTAGACGAAACGCCTCTCACCCCACAAATACCTTTTTCCATCTCTCCTCTTCTCATAATCACTCACAACGTTTCACTCTTTGGTAGTTGGCGACTTAGGCAGTGATTATTGCAATATAAACCTAAAGTATCGTCGCAAAATATATATATATATATATATAAAATGACGGGTCTTTTTGTTTGAATGCGCATCACGTAAAAACTACTGAATATTATGACATAAAATTTACACTACAAAATTCTGCGTGCTTCAAAGATGGTTTTTAGCTATATATTATTATGATTTTGATGATAAAAACTATATTTTTTTAAATTTCGTTTGAATAAATTTTATCGATTATCGATTGTTTTTTTTTTTTTTCAAATAAAACAAAAGAACATTAGACTGTGTCAAAATAAGTTTTTTTTTCTTTTTTTCGATCGGACGTATCTTAAAAGTTTCTTCAATATGAAAAA